>NW_005871718.1:381006-419509 GCF_000147115.1 Myotis lucifugus | reverse complement strand
ACCTCCGCTTCCTTCCCCTTCTCGCCGCCCGCCCGGCCCCCGAGGGCACCGCCCGCCCCGCCCCGCCCCGCCCCGCCTTGTCCTGCGGTCCGGCCGTGGGTCTGCGGGGCGGCCTCCACCTTTGCCCGGTGTCCGCCGTCCCCTCCCGGCGGGCCGCGTCCGCCTCCGGCTGGCAGCTCCCCTTTCCGTCCGCCTCTCTGTGTTTCTGTCCGTGTTCCTCCCTCCCTGTCTGTCTGTCTCTGTCTCCTGTTCTCCGTCCCGGTCCCCCGCCCCCGCCCCGTCTCTGTCTCTTTCTCCCTCGGCGCCTCTTTCCCGTCGGGGTCTCTGCAGAGCCATCCGACTCCCTCCCCCACCTGTTGCTTTCCTCTCTATGTCCGTTTGTCCGCGGACCCTTCCCTCCATCGCTTTCTGCGGTCTCTGACTATCTCCTCTCTGATCCCCTGTCCTTCTTTGTCCTTCACTTGCCCCGTCTCTGTCACTCTGTTTCTCGGTCTTTCTCCCTCTATCTCAGAAACTACATATCCATGCCTCTGTCATTGCCCCTCCGTCTCTCCCCTTCCCCAAGTTAGGGCCACAGACTCTCCAAATCCCCTGCCCCAGCCCACTCCCAGATAACAGGTATGGCCATAGGAGAATTCCTTGCCAGTCGCCTGTGATTCTGAGACTTAAATATGCATAAATACACGTGGTCACCTCCATTCCCTCCTGTTCCCCCGACCCTGCTCAGGGAAGACATGGCCTGGGGTGGAGCCTTCTGCAAGACACTTCTGTTTCTTTCAGGGGGCAGCCAGGATTGGCTACTGCTATCAGGTAGCGGGAGGGGCAGAGGGGGGGGAGGGAGTGTAAGGGGGTGTAAGGGGGGAGGGTGGGGCAAAATCCTGGGTCTGAGGGAGGAGGGGGACTAGAGGCCCGGGTCCCAGGGGACAAGGGTGGGCGGTCCCCACGAGATCCATGACTCCTGCCAAGGTCTGCAGTTGGGAAGCATTTATTATAACTAAGTGGCCATGACAGAGCAGGGAGGGGGGAGGTGACACCGAGGCTGCCACAATCAGTCCCCTAGAGGCAGTGATTAAGGGCTCATTACCAGCAGGGTCAGTGAGTGGGTGGGAGCTTGGAAAAGGCAGCAGGGAGAGGAAGGAGGAAGCGCGGACACTCCCAAGGGGGAAGTTGAGGCGGGACCCTCCCGGGAATGATTGTGAAAAGGGCTGGTTCCAGGGAGCAGGGGAGACACTGCAGCTGGGAGCATAGCAGACGGGGGCTGGTCACGGCTTCTCCAGCTGGACGTCTCCGATGTGGAGGCTGCCCACGTCCTGGTAGGTGCCCTGGAGGCCCCGGGAGATGTCCTCGTACATGGAGCAGTCATCAAGGTTCAGGCCCTGGGGTGCACACGTGGTGGTGGGCCTCAGTGTCCTGATGCCTGGGCCCCTACCCCAGAGGCCCCCCAGGAGGCCCCCAACGCACCTGCTCCTAACCTGTCCCCACCCTCTACTCACCTCATAAAGATTTTCATCTTCGTAGTCATCCCGGGGGTCCACCCCGAACTTCATGTTCTGCCATCGTTTCTGTGGGGGGTGGGAGTCTCAGTGGGTAGGGGGTATGTTTTCAGGCCCTTCTAGATGTCAGAAGGGCTTTCCCAGAGCCAGTAAGGGACCTTGCTCAAAGGCACAGACAGTACTGGTAAGTGGCACGGCTCTCTGGGTCCAAGCCAGTGTTCTTTTGGCTGTTTCCACTGCCCAATTGTTCTCCATGAATCACAACATCAGTAGTAAATAGCTATGGTTGCCCTGTGGCCTAAAGAAACTGCAGGTCACAGCCACTGGGAAGATCCCCAGCCCCCATCTTCCCTGGCCTTGGCTACATCTGGAGGGCTACAGCACTCCTGTGTTGGGGAGAATAAAGCACCCTGAGGGGGATTGGGGTGGGGGTAGAGTGAGAACATCCCTAGAGAAGGGCAATGATGACAGCCGTGGGGAGACTCATTGTATTCATTTGTTTACCACCCGTGTGCCCCTGTGTGGGGGGGGGGGCGGGGGGGGAGGCTGTCATTCTCCCAAGTTTTGGGCGGGGACCCTCAGACTCCAAGGGCCTGGTCCCAGGTGGCTCACCCTGAACAGCAGCAGTGTCCCGGGCACCACAGCGCAGAATAGCAGGATGATCCCCTCCGCTGTGATGATGTTGTTCTTGGTGCCCTCCCCCATGTCCAGGAAGGGTCTGGGAGCTGGCTCTGTGAGAAGGGGGTGCTGCTCAGAGCCCTGGCTCCTGGCCCTGTTCCCAGCCCCGCCCCTAGCAAGGCCCCACTGAAGCCCCCACTCTGCAGGTGAGAAATGGGTAAGTATGTGGGAGCCGGGAGCAAGGATGCCCGTGATGCAGGCACTGGCTCCCTCCCCACTTCCCAGACAGGAGGCCTAGAGACCCTGGCACTCACCACGCACACGGAGGTAGGTGCCACAGGAGCGCCATTCCGTCTTGTTTTCCAGAGCATGGCACCTGTATAGGCCTCCGTGGCTCTTGTTCACCGATGAGATGATCAGATCACCATTGCTCTGGCCCCAGTCATGGAACTGAGCGGGCCACGTGAAGTTGCTTTGGAGGATTCGCCACCAGGTGACGTTAGGGCGGCTGCCGTTATGCAGGCACGGGAGGCGGGCCTCCTCCCCCAGGATCACCGTCACCGATGGCGGGCCCCTATCTACCCACAGGGTCTGGCCCCCTGGGCCTGCAAAGAGGCAGGTGGCTCAGGGACTGTGGATGGGATCACAGGCCCCAGCCCAGCCTCTGCAGCCGCAGCACTCCTGGGTGTGTGAGGGGAGTATGAGGACCCTCCTGGGGGAGGTGAGGGAGGTGTGGGGCACAGAGGACACACGGTGTTGGGCAGGGAGTGAAGGGGCACCTAGGGAAGGAGAGAAAGGTACCCCTGAGAAGAGAGAGGACATAGCTTGGGGGGGGGGTGGTTTGAGGACGTCCTGGGGGAGGAGAGTAAGACACCTGGATGGTGACACAGCCCCGGGTGCCCGCTCTCCAGTGCCACCTCTTGCATTTGGATACTTAGTTCCCTGGTAGCAGAGGGCCCCTGCCCAGGCAGTGACTTCCAGAATCAGTTTGGGCATTACCTCCTCCTGAAGGCTTTCCCGGCCCCAGCCCAGCCCCACACTTGACACTATCTTTCATTTTCAAAAAACCCTTAGAAGAAGGTTCTCTCCTTATGCCATTTTTCAGGTGGGACAGCAGAGGCCCAGGGCAGCAGGAGTGGGGAGGAGGGGCGCTAGGGGAGGGCAAACACCAGGCCTCCTGGGCCTCTTCCTGCCGGTGTTGGGTCTGCCTTGTCTGGTGTCTCTGAGCCCGCCCCTTATTCTCTGTAACGTGCACGTGTCAACCTGGGGGTCAGGGGTTTAGTTTAGTCCTTGGGCTGGGGGTTATGGGGGTTAGGGGAGCGTCTCGGCAGTGTGGGTGGTTAGAGGGAGCTGGTGGCCCCAACGCACGTGTCCCCCCCCCCCCACCTCAAGCCCAAGCTATCAGAGCCAGTCCATATGGCTGCTCCCCCTCCTCTGGGGAGGGAAGGAGGGAGTTGAGGAAGAGACAAGAAGGAAGAAGTGGGGCAGAGGCAGCAACCTCAAGGTCAGGGGTTCCATTCCTGGCTCCCAATGTAACCTCGCGTGACCAGCTGCCTTTCTGAGCTCCTGGGTCAAACAGGTGGTCATAGCCCTGACAGCTGGCATCGCTGAGGGAGGATGGTATCATGAGGCACCCCACCTTCAGCACGGAGAAGGGGCTCCCTGTGCAGGGGGTGACTGGGATTCCAGGCAGAGAAAGGGAAAGCTTTTTCTTCACTCTGAAGCTGAGTGCACCCCAAGGTCCCCTCCTGCCCCCAGCTCTGAAGCTCAGTCAAGGGCAACCCTAGTTCCTCATTTTGACCTGAGGGACAGGGTAGGGAAGGCACTCTGGCTCCTGCCTCCCTCCATGAGGCGGCAGATGCCCCTTTAACATCGCTGAGCCCCCTCCAGCCTCCCCGAGGCCTGTTTGGAACAGTCAAGCCCACAGACAGATGCAGTTTCTACAGAGGCCTTTCCCAGCTCCCCTCCTGCTGTCTCCTCTCTGCCTGTGCCCTCTCTCCAGCCTCCCCAGTCCCTCCTCCTCTCCCAAGTACCCGCCTGTTAGCCACATACCCAGGCCAGCAGCAGAGATCAAGAGGAAGAAGATGATGCCAGGCGGCGGGACTTGCAGGACTCCGGAACCCCCAGGCATCTTCTCCCAGTGGGTTGGTTCGTCTGGCTTGCAGCAGTCCTGGGGTACCAGATCCCACCTCCGCAGGCCCCAAACCCCACCCCACTTCCTGCCCAGCCCTCCAGGAGATGGGCTTCACTGGCCCCACTGCTGGGCAGCTCCTGCCAGTGTGCTTCAGATGTGAGCTGAGAGGAACTGCTCCCTGCACCTGTGGTGGCCACAAGTCCCCTGAGGGGAGGTTGCTTGGGTGGGGGAAAGAGGCTAGTTCAAGGTTTGGCTCCTCATTGGGTGCCTGCTGTGTGCAGGCAGTCAAGGCAGTGACTCTGAGCTTTCTTAGTCGTAGTCCCTACTGGCCTTGGGCAAAACCTGTGCCCAGCCTGAAACTCTGTGTGCTCCCTTCGTCGGGTTGGAAATGAGGATTTAAAGGCAAGGCGTTGTGCATGCACAGCACTGAACACAGCACCTGTCACATAGTAGGTGCTCAGTAGTGTTGGTTGTTGTTAATGTTCATGAGGAATAAATGAGGCATGCCAGCGGGCTCTATGAAGGGAAGTGGTGACTTCCCTTTCCAAACCTTTTGTTGTTGTTACTCCTCACCTGAGGGTATTTTTTTCATTGATTTTTAGAGGGTGGAAGAGAGGGAAAGACAGAGAAATATTGATGTGAGAGAAACACACCGATTGGTTGCCTCCTGCACACGCCCAGGGAGGAACCTGCAACCAAGGTACGTGCCCTTGACCAGAATCGAATCCAGTACCCTTTGGTCTGCAGGCCTACACTCTATCCACTTAGCCAACCCAGCTAGGGCTCCATTGATTTCTTTAGAGAGAATGAGAGGGATGGAGAAAAAGAGGCATGTGAGAGACACATTGATTAGTTGCTTCCCAAACTTGCCCTGACTGGGGCAGGGGATCAAACCAACAACCCAGTTACATGACTGGGAATTGAACCTGTGACCCTTTGATGTAAGGGCCGATGCTTTAACCACTGAGCCACACCAGCCAGGGTAAGCCTTGGCATTTTTAATCCAAGAGACTAGGATAACTCTTTGTTGTGACATGAGATGTTCCTGGTACCCAAGGAATTAATAGCAATGCTGGGCTCTTTCTTGGCATTCTTTCACTCAGCCTCCCAAGCATCAAGCCCCTCCTTTTACAGAGGAGGAGACTGAGGCCCGGAGAGGGAATGCTGTCACTGTCACTTGTCTGGTGTTGTACAGTCTGGTGGTGGAGCGGGTTCTTTTAAGCATCATTTTAGGCCAAATGGGAGGAAAATGAGGTCTGAGGGGAGAGGGTGGGGAATGATATGAAATTGTTGAGATGTTTCTGAGCAGTTAGGGGACCATCACACACACACACACACACACACACACGGGGACACATAGGAAAAACTTTTATTGCAGGGAGATTTCTGGTAGCAAAAACTGGGAAACAAACCAAACGATAAGCCCGTGCGTGGAGAATGGATGCATACATTGTGGTGCCGTCAGCCGATAGAGTAGTACACCGCAGGAGAAAGGCAGGCCCTCACGTGTCAACAGGGCTGCATTGGAGAAAAAAACATGAAAATGAGAACACATAGTAGCATGATATGGTTGACTTGTTTTCAAAAGGCAAAACAATGCCGTGTGCTGTTAGGGACATGTGCGTCTGTAGTCAAGGTGCAGACAGACGGGTGCAGGGGAGTGACACCAAGTTCCTGAGAAGGTATCTCTGGCGGAAGCCCGGGGGTCGTGACTGGGAAGGTTACACAGAGGGCTTTGTCTGTCTAGATTTTATGTCTTTGTTTTATTTCTTAAATTAGGTGGCGGGCCTATGAGTCTTTGTTACACTATCATATACACTGTTTTGCTAGCTTGAAGTATTTCATAAATATTTTTAAAAAGCAACTGTTATGCTCACAGAAGAGCATGGCCTTCAGGAGCCACCATTCCTAGGTTTGAATCTCAGCTCTGCTAGCTGGCTGGTTGCCTGAGCCTCAGTTTCTTCAGTAATCTGGGTACAATCCCCCCACCTTGTGAGGCTGTGAGAATATCGGTGTGTTTAGCGCAGTTCCTAGGACAAGTTCCTCTTTTCTGGCCAGGAGGCTCTCTCCCCTTTCCTCCAGCGACCCAGGTGTTCTGTCGGGACACTGGTGTATATAGCAGGTCATTAGCCCCTCTTGCTTTAGTTCCTTCTCATGATCCCCCTCCTAAGGAAGAAGCCTGGAATCAGAGGCTGCAGCCCTAGAAATTCACCTCCTGCCTCATCCATCAGTGGCTGAGCGGTTTCCAGGCCCTCGTCTGTCCCCTAGCGGCGGAGAGGCGCAACTGCGGGATTGCTGGCCCTCTTAGGCCTGTCTGGGCATCTGCACCTTCCATCACCCAGCACCTGTGCATGGGAACCAGATCCTTGGCATTTCGTTCTCATGACAGCTCTGGGAAATGTCTTCAATATCAGTCGACAAAAGACGTCATTGGGGCCAGAATGAGGAGTGACGTTGGGCCTCATTTCCCTCACTTCCGAGGGACAGTGCGCTTAGTAGATAGAGCCTGGGGCTGGAGCAGATACTGGCTTTGCCACTCCCCAACTATGGAATATCAGACAAATCACCCCACCTGTGACTTACTTTCCCCTTCTTCAAACTGCAGGTGCTTTTTGGCATTTACTTCACAGGGTTGCAGCGTTAATGACACATATTTGCAAAGTGCCTTGCATGTGGTAGGCTGTTTATTCAGAAGTTTCCAGCACTGACAACTGAGCTGGGATGACAGTGTAGGATTCTGATTTGGTATTCTTTGAATATCTTGGTCTTAAACAGGATAACACTGGGTTGATTGGCTGCCTGCCAGATGTGCTGCTCTGAGCCACAGCACCATCTACATGTGGTACCTCTGGAATCCCTCAGGAGCAAGCAGTGCTACAGGTGAGGATTGGAAGGTTCAGAGCGGGAGTGTTACTCAAGAGTTGCACAGAATTAGGGGCAGAGTTGCCATCTGATCCCAAGTTGTTTGAAATTCAGGCTTGGCACTGGAAAGAAGTGGGTGTGATCCTAAGTTACTTGGACTGGGGCCTTGTGCAAGCCAGCTCAGCTTTAGTTCTCCCCAACCAGGCAGGGCTGGTCACACGGGGAGGGTAATGGGCCCTTTTCCAGGCTTGCTCATCCCTATGGCTCGATGTGTGCCCACTGGGCACCTTTGATTCTACCACCCACTAGGGGCCCAATCACAGGCAGAGCTCCTTGGCACCAAGAGCCCATCACCATGCAGGACCACTGAAGCTATGCCAGGTGACAGCACTGCCTCTGTGCAGGCACCAGCTGGCCTCAGCATCCATTACAGCTCTAGGGCAGGCACATCTAAGTCCGTTTCAGAGCAGGGCTATAGCCACAATGCAAAAGTGAAGGCTCAGGCAGGACTACCCTGCCCATGCAGGCCAGGAAAGCAAGTGCATACCAGGCACACAGCTCAACCAGAGCTGTAAGAGCCACAGGGCGTCAGGGTTCTGTTCCTGTCCACTTCCTTCCAAGGAAACATCTCAGTACAACCCCCCTGCCCCTCCCGTGTTCCAGCAGGAGAGAGTGCCACTTCAGCAACCCAGACTCCAGCTGGGGCCACTGCTTGAACAGCATCTTTCAGTTTCTCATTTTCTGAGAATTGCAAAGGCAGGATATGAGGGAGGTCCAAGGGTTTCTAGGTCCTGCCCCGCCCAACCCAGGCGTCTTGCCCCTCGGGGGCAGAACTGGGAAGGCTGAGCTTTAGGCTTTGGCAGCCACAGCCACCCAGGGACTCCTGGCTCCTTCTTCCTCATGCCCCCAAATGGAAGAGCAGACAATCAAGAGACCAAGACCAAGACTATAAATGAGGCAATTTATTAACCCAGCACTTGTTCTAATGCTTCTTGTTGGCAGCTGCCACCTGTGGGAAAGATGGAAGAGTAAGTTAAGATCAGTCACGGGGTCCATGTTCTGGCACTTTGTAAGTTACCCACAGCCCAGACACCATGCATCCTGTTTTGTGGTCTCACATGTATTCTTGTCTAATCCTCACAACCCCAGGTACCTCCCCATTTTACAGAAGCGTCAACAGGCACTCAAGAGCGCTGGAGTGGGATTCCAATACTGCAAATGCCATCATACACACTGATGCCTGTGCCAGGCCCTGTGTTCACCTCTCCTCTCAGGCCACCCAACTCTCAGAGGGCAACACCTTCCATTCCTTTCTGACACTTGACGTTAAGTGACTAAACACTCCAAGGCTCCTAGTAGGCCTGAGTCAATGATACAGAAAGAAGGAAACCAATATGGGTTTATGCCAGGCCCTGGGGGGCTCCCACTGCTTGTAGATCACGGAATCCTAACCACCACCCCAAGGTAGGCAGGAGCAGATTGCTCCACAGATAGGGAGACTGGCTGCAGCCGAAGAACTGCAGGGTGTCCAGCCAGCCATCAGGATGGAGACCTGAATTCTGAGCCAGCCCACCTCCCTCTCTCAGCAACCACCCCATCTCATGCCCAGTCAGCATGAAGAGTAAGGAGACGTTGATGCCAGAATCTGTGCAAGGCTGATGCCCTGCAGGAAAAGCAGCCCAACTGCACCACGGGGTTGGGTTCCCTTTACCTCAGCTCCAGCAAGCCGTCATTCAGAAATGCCTTTTTCCTGCCCACCCCCAGAGAAGGCCTCCTCTGAACCCCCACCAGCCTGGACTGTGCCCTTCAGGGAAATTTTGATTTGACAACCCCCAGGCCTGGGGGAACGCCCAGGCAGTGACAGAGGGACCCAACCCTAGCCCTCACCCAGGCCTCACCTGCCCTGCGATCCTGTCCAGATCTCTCTGTCCCTGAGGTGTCAATTTGCGGCCCCTGTGGAGAGAACGGTCATGAATCCCTCCCAGGGTAGTGCAGGCTCTCAACCCCCCTTCCGGATGTGAGTCAGGCTTCCCCAAAAGGCACCTGGCCATACGACCATATGCTGCCAGCCAACTCCCACTGAGGACCCCAGTGGGCTGCATTCTAAAGAGCTTGGGGCAGGAGTGGGAGCCCCCCCGGGGAGCTGACAGGGTGTCGTTTGTGCAAGCATTAGATCAAAAGCCCCGAAAAATCAATTGGGCAAAGTTAACGAGCAGGCTAATGAAAGCGGACAGTCGCTAAATTACCTTCCTGGAGCCCAGGGTAGTCAGTTAGAGAGGTGGGAGTGAGGCCCTTAGCCATTTGTTTTTCTACAGAATCCCCTGCCCACCAGAGGGTCAGGTACAGACAGTGCAGAGACCTAGCTCCTCTCTGCGTGTGGGCAGTGGGGACGGCCCTCGCTAACTTTATTATAGGTGGCTTGACCCCAAGGCTCCTCATCACCCCCCCCCCCTTCCCACCCATCCTGATCCTTTGCTTACCCATCCTGATCCTTTTCCACCATTTTCAGCCCCTCCAGGGCTTGGAGGACTCTGCGGGCCACGCTCTTAGAGCCTCTGCTAAAGTGGCTGGGCATGACACCATTTCTCTGTCGTCCTCCATAGATCTTGGTCATGGAGCCAACCCCAGCGCCTCCCCGAAGGTACAGGTGCCGCGCTGTGGAAGCTGGGTGGAGTGAGAGAGAAACTTAAGGGCCCTTCTCAGGCAGAGAATACTCTTCCCCACAGCCAAGGGAAAGGCCTTGCCACACATAGTCTGTGTGTGGCAGCCAACTCACCATTTTACAGCCAGGGCAACTGTGCACACACTAAAACCCGGTGCCGCCCTCTCCCACCATGGCCAACCCATGCTGCACTCTGGGCCCAGCCTAGGAGACAGGGACAGCCAGGCAGTGGAGGGACTGCCAAAGCCACACTGCTAAGGCTAGACCTGAAGACTGGAGATAGAGCCTTGCAAATGTTTAAGCCACAACTGTCCACCTCCATATGCCTGAGGGGCAGGAGAGTGAAGAAGGGACCTACTGCCACTTGAGTGCAGCTCTCTGAGCCCTCAGCCCGAGAGCTTGGGGTGGGGGGAAGGGGGTCAGGACTGAGATCCATGCAGTGGATGTTCCCAACATGGCATGTCTATCACCCCCTCCGTGGACACGGGGATTACTCTCCCTAGATGGGCTTGGTTAAGTCCCTGGCCAGCCTCCTTGGAAATGCTCACTCCTATTCATGCGGAGCACTCAGTTGTCTGCCAGCCCTGTGCACCTGCTTTCACGTTCTCCTCCCATGAGATACTAAGATGCCTAAGGAGCTGGCCTAATGTTGTGGCCCTAGCAAGTCACCTACCCTCATCCAAAAACCAGGAGTAACTGTCCCTCAGATGAGGGTTATTTCGAGGACTCCATGCAAATGTGTCAAGTGCTGTTGTCCTCTGCAGAAAGGAAACAGGCTCCAAATGGTACTCACTGGCTTCATGCCACAGCTCTGGAGGGACAGCTCCTCCAGGCTGTTTTGGTTTCCTACCTCAGGGGGCCACTGAGGTTTAAAGGCATTGCAGCTGAGGTGCACAACGTGCCCAGACTTCAGTCATCACATGGCCCTACCTGGCTGGGAGCTGAAGGGCAGTGACGCCAGGCCACCCTAGACCCTGGAGACATACTGCTACGAAGCAGGTACCGGGCCATGTCCATGACCCTCCAGTGTTATGAACTAGGGGTGGGTGAGATGGATCTGTGGGGTGAGCTCCGCCTCCCCTCCAGCTGCCGCTCCCAGAACATTCTTCCACGCCACTTGTTCCCAGCCCTCCAATTGCCTCAAACAGCCATGGGCTTCTGGGGGTCAAGAGCACAGCCTCTCTGTGGTCTCACTGTCTCTGGCCTCTGCTCACTTAAAAACCACTCTCTCCTTGGTCCTTTCTATCCCAACCTTCCCCTCACCCTACCCCTACACTACTGCCCTGACCCTCTTCCAGGCATTAAGCCACCCGCCCCCTGTGGATTAAGAGACTCACTTGGTATACATCAATACCCACAATCTTTCTACTGTGAGTGACATCACTGGAAAACTCCACCCTTATTGCCAGTGCAAATGCCTAACACCCACCACCATCCCTCCGGTGCCTGTCCCTGGGCAGAGACCTGCTTTCTCACCCAGGCTGGGGAGAGGACGTCTCAGGAAGGGGGCAAGGTGAACATTCCTAAGACGCCCAGAGGCTGCACACCTGAAAGGAGATGCCCAAACTTGGCCTTGCCTAGCCAGGATTGGCGCTGACTAGTCCCAGCCTGGGGTCCATATGGAGAGGGTGGCCCAGCTCTGAGCTGTCCAGTAGACAGTGTTTGAATTTCAACACTGCTCATCAGTCTGCCTACTTTCCAGGTTTGTGTGGTGGTACTGAAGCGGATGGCTTACTTCAATCTTGAGTAGTGACTGGCAGAGAATAAGCTCCCATAAAGCCTATTAGTTTCTTTATGGAGGGTGGTGGTTTACATTTCCTTAACACTGTGTAAAATTATCTGGCCTGCTGTCAGATGTTACAAGGCCCTCACCATCACCCCAGTTTGCAATAATTCTCATGACTTAATAGCTCTTGTGGCCCCAGCCCCAACCACACAAACCCAGGTGTTGTCACAAATGGCTTCTCCTTTAGTCCCCTCCAATGGCCTTCTGCTCCTCCTGATCCTTGGGAAACCTTGTCACTACTGCCAGCTGTGAAGGAGGGACCAGGCAGGGCCCCCTACACACGGAGCCCAGTCAAAATAGAGCAGGTAAGTGTCCTGCTAGGCCACTAGGTAGGACACACGCTACACTGAGCACATGGCAAATCAAAGGAAGCCTTCCCAGATGCATTTGTCCTTGATCCTTCTCTGCTAAATTTCTAAAGGGGTGTGTGTGTGTGTGTGTGTGTGTGTGTGTGTGTGTTTAGGGAAATGACTTCCCTGACCTTGATCCACCCCTTGAATTTTTCCTGCAATGTCTCCAAGGCCCCGTTCTGGGATAGGACAGACCAACCTCCAACCTATAATAAAAAATGCACTCAGGCCGAGACCGGTTTGGCTCAGTGGATAGAGCATCGGCCTGCGGACTGAGGGGTCCCGGGTTCGATTCCGGTCAGGGGCATGTCCCTGGGTTGCAGGCACATCCCCAGTAGGGGATGTGCAAGAGGCGGCTGATCGATGTTTCTCTCTCATCGATGTTTCTGACTCTCTATCTCTCTCCCTTTCTCTCTGTAAAAAATCAATAAAATATATTTTAAAAAAAAATGCACTCAGGCCTTAACTGGTTTGGCTCAGTGGATAGAGCGTCGGCCTGCAGACTGAAGGGTCCCAGGTTCGACTCTGGTCAAGGGCATGTACCTTGGTTGCGGGCACATCCCCAGTAGGCGGTGTGTAGGAGGCAGCTCATTGATGTTTCTCTATCATTGATGCTTCTCTCAATCCCTCTCCCTTCCTCTCTCTCTCTCCATATAAAAAAAATCAACAAAATATATTTTCTTAAAAAATGCACTCAGGTGTCCCACCTTAGCAGCTGCGCACTGCCAGATGTCTTGTTCAGGGCTACACTGCACCACCCTCTTCACGGGTGTCTTCCCTTGACACCATTCTTCCTCTTACAGCAGGTCTCCACTCTCCTGACACAGGCTCTTTCTAGCCCTATCTCACCCTCAGCCCCTCCCCACTGCCTGGGGACTCCTTCCTCTTATAGCTCTGCCCTTCTTCTAGACCAACCTCAGGAGGGCCCTGCCCACTCCACACTGGCTCCTACACACCTCCAGAACTTCTACCCCCCACCACTGCCACAAGACTGAGGGGCAAAACAGGCCAAGTCCCCATGATCCAGAAGAGAATAGCACAGACCCTGCTGTGCCCCCTGGTAAACGAGCATCTCCTGTGCTTTCACTTGTACAGAGAATAAGCTGACCACCAAACTAGGTGGGAGCACTCTAGACCAGTGATGGCGAACCTATGAACTCAATTTTTTGGTTAATTTTTCTTTGTTAAATGGCATTTACATATATAAAATAAATATCAAAAATATAAGTCTTTGTTTTACTATGGTTGCAAATATCAAAAAATTTCTATATGTGACACGGCACCAGAGTTAAGTTAGGGTTTTTCAAAATGCTGACACACCGAGCTCAAAAGGTTCACCATCACTACTCTAGAAGAGAAGTTGGCAAACTTTGTAAAGGGTCAAACAGCAAGTATCTTAGGCTCTGTAGGCTGTCACAACTGCAACTCTGTCTCTGCTGTGGATGAACAGATGGGCTTGGTTTATATCCCCAAGAAATATGCCCACCCCTGGCATAGAACCATCACCCTATGCCAATAGGGCAGCTGGGAAAGGAAGGTAAAAAGGAGAGCTTGGGAAACCCTAAGGAAGGGGGACCAGAAGGGAAGGCAGAGGACACACCCCAGTGGGTGGAAGGGGCACGTTGGGCAGAAACTGGCCACAGCAAAATGAAAATTACACAAGGCCTTGACCCAATTCTCCATTAGTCTCTTCCACCTAAAAAATAAAGTATGGCCCTGACCGGTTTGGCTCAGTGGATAGAGTGTCGGCCCGTGGACTGAAGGGTCCCGGGTTCGATTCCCGTCAAGGGCATGTACCTTAGTTGCCGGTGGATCCCCAGTAGGGGGTGTGCAGGAGGCAGCTGATGGATGTTTCTCTCTCATTGATGTTTCTAACTCTCTATCCTTCTCCCTTCCTCTCTGTAAAAAATCAATAAAATATATTTTAAAAAAAATAAAGTATGAAATCCTGCCAGGGAAAAGATGAAGCTCCCCTGCCCTATGACAGGGTGGGGAAAACTGGCATCACAAGCTGGCAGACCCTCAACATGTTACTTAACCTCCCCGACATCAACTATTAAACCGAAAGCACCAGTCCTGTTTGGGAAATTTTTGATAGGTGCAGATTAAAATAGGAAAGCTATGATTCTTTGTCCTAATCTTAGATCCAAAGCTGTCCTGACTCTTGGGGCATTGGCAAAGAACATTCAGGACCAGGTAGCTTTACTTCCCAAGATGGACGTGGTTTTGTCCAGGCCCTATCACTGTTGTTTGCCCAGCAAAGTCAAGTCAGCTTCTCTTCACCAACACTTCCCACCTCACAAAGTTGACCTTTTAGCCCTCAGGGGTCAAAGGTGATGGCCCGAGTCATATTGGCACGTGTGTCTAGGCTAGGGCCTGAAATACAGTGACATCTGATGCATGAGTAATCCACAAAATACATGCAAGGCTATTCTGAAGTGTTATCAATCTCAAAACTCTGCTTTCCACCAATTTCCCATATGGAGGCAAGCTTTGGCCTGGATGGAGCTCCCACTTCAGAGGAGAAAGGATGGGGTGACAGTTTGGAGAAACTTGGAATGTCAAGAACAGGTGAGAACTAGCACTGTGAAGTCAGGGGTTACACTTGCAATCCGTCGAAGTTGCAAGTTATTGTAAGAATAATGAGAGGGGGCTGGCAAATGATCACAGGGTGACCATAGATTTAGAGCAAAGAGTGACCTGGCTATATTGCCACCCACTTAGGAATAACTTGCTAGAGACAGGGAGGCACTAGTGTGATGACCTGAGCAATAAAAACAGCTGACTTTTCTTCAATGATTACTCTCCAACAGGCAAGCATATTTTAAAGCAGTTTGTTATTAGGCTAATTTGATCCAACAATAATTGGCACTGACACATTATTAACCCCATTTTAGAGATAGAAAACCAAAACACACTGGCAGATGGAGGTCACAAATTAAATTAGAGGATTTTAACTCGGGGAGCCTGGACCCCATGGACATAAGGATAATGCCTGCCTCTCAAACAAACCACCTCTAAGCAAAATATGAACATTCATTTGTCCCTGGGTTTCCCTGGAGGATCAGAGGAAGCCACAGGTCCTCACACACACCTCTTACAAAGGAAGAAACAGAGCCAGAGTAGGAAGTTATTGAACATCACACAAAGCATGCAGTGACAGAGTCAAAGTCTCTTGTGATCTGGGGGGAGAGGGAGGCAAATAAGAGCTCACAGAGGGGACAGAAGGATCTGTGCCAGGGGTCACTCGTCTCCCCACTACCCAGCTAGATGCCCCAGTTCCTACCAGCTCGTGTGTAGAACCAATTCTCATCGTAGGGAGCAAGCTCTTTATGCTTGGCCAGCTTGACAGTGTCCACCCATTCAGGGACTTTCAGCTTCCCGGACCTGGGATCAAGACAGCAGGAAAGGTACAATTCACCGGTCTCCACACCCCCTCATCCCCTCTCCTCCACAGGACTGTGCGTTAACAGGAGCTGGACGTGTCCGAGCATAAGCAAGCTGAAACTCAAACACAACCCAGGCCTCAGGTGGAAAGGGGGACTCCACGCTGAGGCCCTCCAACAACTATCCCCCCTACCAGAAGAGGGCGCTGCGGACCGAGGGGCCAGCGAAGACCACAGCCGCCAGCCACCGCGAACCCGTCCCCACACTCACTTTTTCAGGAAGGCTGCCAGAGCTCTGACGAACTCCTGCTGGTTCACGTCTTTTACAGTAACTCCGGGCATCTGCGGGAAGGACCACGCATGTGAACACGAGCTGGTGGGGACCAGCCACAGGGGCTGGGGCCGAGCCCCAACGCGACCTGCACCGCCGCCCTCCCCGGATTTCCCAAGGCCCTACTTCAAGTCCGGGCGCTAACGGCCCCGGCGGCTGGCGGTCCTAGAGTTCACCGGCGCCCACGACCACAGCCCGACCGCATTTGTGCAGACGCTGTATGACCCTAGTCCCTGACTCTGGGGTCCCGCACTCCCGGCTGCCCCCGGGCCCAGTCTCGCTTCCCGGACCACGCCGAGCCAGCATGTCCGGGCCTGCCGCTCGCACGTGGCTGCGGCTTCGGGGGGCGGGGCGGCGCCGCGCGGTCACCCCGGGCTCCGAGACACACGCTTGGGGCTGGGGAATCGGGTCCCGACGCTCCGTGCCCAGCCCGAGTCAGAGAGCCCGCCTTACCGTGCGGCCTCCGCGCTGCCAGCCAGGGGAAAGGGAGCAACGGGGTTTCCCGGACGCACAAATCGGGCGTCAGGTCTCGCGAGGGTTCCGAGAGCTCGCGAGAACGGGGTTAGACAAGGCAGCTCCGCCTATCTCAGGGCGAATGGGGCTTCGCTTCCGCCGAGGTGGGCGGGTGTGTAGTGAGGAGGCGGGAAGGCAAAAGAGAAGACTATGGGGACGGATGGGGAGGCTTGTTTCTTCCCTATTCCTCCTCCCGGAGTGTAAGAGAGAGAGGAAAGCGTTTCCGTCTGGAGCATTGATCAAAACATCAGCGGAGGACACTGATGGCGGAAGTTATGAAGTTCGGTGGGCAGGAAAAGACCTAGCCACTTCTGGCGTTTCCGAAGGGACGACCCCCTCCCCCTTCAAAGTGGAAGTGGCTTTACTGGTCGGAAGTGGGGGTAGTAAGGGCGGATGTGATGGGGAACCCAGAGGAAATGCTAAGCAGAAATCTGTCCAACAGCACTTCCGAGAACTGGAGGCGGAAGCCCCACCCTTCTTAGGGCGGAAGTTGCTTCAGCAGAGCCCAGGCGGAGCGAGTGGGAATGAGGCAGTGGCGGCAGGGAAGAGATGAGGGCAGGGACGAGGAGGCGGAGGCGGGACCTTGGGAGAACTTAGTTCAGCTCTGCCTCCTAGCGTCTGAATCGGCTCGCTCAGCCCTTGGCCTTACTTGCCTATTTATATTTACCTACTGATCTGTGTAACTGTAGGCTGTCCATTGGCTCGGTCTTCAGTCTCTCCTTTAAAAAAAAGGGGGGGGGGGATTTAAATGGAAATACCGAGATCCCGATTATTTGCCTCTTTTAAGTGACTGCTTCTGTACATGGTGCATCTCTTATGAATTCTAGCAACGTTTTGTGTGTATGTGTGTGCCTACCCTGTGCCAGGCACAGGTAAACATTATGTAGTATTAGTACATGTACACTTGTTCAGAAGTGCAAAATCAAAGGTGCCAGCAGGTTTTGGGTCTGGTGAGGGTCCGCTTTCTGGTTTATAGACAACAATCTTTTTGTGCATTCTTATAGCAGAAAGTGGGAAAGGAAGCTCTCTGGGCCTTTCTTATGAGGGCACTAACCCTATTTGAGGAGTCCACCCTCATGACCTAATCACCTCTTAAAGGCACCACCTCCAAATACCATTAGATTGCGGATTAGGTTTCAACATATTAATTTTTGGGGGCACACAAACATTCAGTTTATAAACTTTTTAAGTTTATAATATGTATTTCAATCAGGGGCTTTATATTCATGTAGCATGTTGTCAAATCCTATTTTGCATTGTTTCTAAAATTTGAGAATAGTTTTAGTATCTCAGATTCTCCCCACCCCTGAATCAACACTTGTATTTCCATGTGTAACTGTAAATGTATTCATGTAATGGGTAATTTTTTTTTCTTTACATGCTGACTTTATTTTTAATTTAAATCTTTATTGTCAAGAGTATTACAGATGTCCCTCCTCTTTCCCTCCATTGTTCCCCTCTACTGGTTCCTGCCCCACTCCAGGCTTTCACCACCCTATTGTCAGTGTCCATAGTTAATGCATATCCTTCCTATATAATAAAACCCTAATATGCAAATTGACTGAACGGTGGAATGACTGGTCGCTATGATGTACACTGACCACCATGGGGCAGATGCTCAATGCAGAAGCTGCCCCCTGGTGGTCAGTGCACTCCCCCTGTGGGAGGACTGCTCAGCCAGAAGCCAGGCTCATGGCTGGCAAGTGCAGCAGTGGTGGTGGGAGCCGCTCCTGCCTTCGCTGCCGTTGGGTGGTAAGGAGTGAGAGGTCCCGGACTGCAAGAGCCCTGGACTGCAAGAGGGATGTCTGATTGCTGGCTTAGGCCCGATCCCCGGGGGATCGTCAGTCTGTTCCATGTTTCCATGACTTCAATTCTACTTTTTAGATTCAATTGTTGATAGCTATATATTTATTGCTATTTTGTTCATATTTTTACCTTTCTTGTTCTTCTTCCTCTTCTTAAAGAATACCCTTCAACATTTCATGTAATACTGGTGGTGATGAACTCCTTTAGCTTACTCTTGTCTGTGAAGCTCATCTGACCTTCGATTCTAAATGATAGCTTTGTTGGGTAGAGTAATCTTGGTTGTAGGTCCTTACTATTCATCACTTTGAATATTTCTTGCCACTCCCTTCTGGCCTGCAAAGTTTCTGTTGAGAAATTAGCTGACAGTTGTATGGGCACTCCCTTGTAGGTAACTGCTTTTCTCTGCAGCTTTTCTTTTGCAGCTTTTAAGATACTCTCATTGTCTTTAACCTTTGGCATTTTAATTATGATGTGTCTTAGTGTGGGCCTCTTTGGTTCCTTTGTATGGGACTCTTTGTGTTTCCTGGACTTGTAAGGTAAGTCTATTTCTTTCACCAGGTAGGGGAAGTTTTCTGTTATTATTTTTTTCAAAACCACCTGGCAGGAGGTTTTAAATATCTTGCTCTGTCTCTTTTCCTTCTGTCATTCCCGTAATGTGAATGTTGGTAAGTTTGAAGTTGTCCAGAGGCTCCATACACTGTCTTCATATTTTTGGACTATTTTTTATTTTTGCTCTTCTGATTGAGTTCTTTCGGCTTCCTCATATTTCATTTCATTGATTTGATTCTCAGAATCCTCTACTCTACTGTTGAATTCCTAGAAATTATTCTTCATTTCAGTTAGTGTACTGGTATGCTTAATTTCTGAATGGTCCTTTTTTATGTCTTTGAAATTCTCACTAAGATTCTTGTCTTGCTAAGTCCCTTGAAGCTCTCATTAAGGACCTTGAGCAACCTATTAAGCATTGTTTTGAACTCTGTATTCATTTTGATTCCATTTTTTTCCCATTTGTAACATGTTTCATTGTCTCCTCATTTTGACTGCTTCCCTGTGTTTGTTCCTATGTATCTACCTAATAATTAGGTAGATCTGTTATGTCTACTGGACTTAGTAGAGTGGCCTTGTGTAGTAGGTGTTCTGTAGGGCCCAGTAGCTCAGCCTTCCCAGTCACTCTAGGTGTACCTCTGTGTGGGCTGTGTGCACAGTCTTGTATTTTTGTTGTAATTTTTTGTGTGGTACTGTGTGCTGTTTGTACTTTTTGGTCTCATAATTTTGTCTTCTTTTTCTCTAAAAGGCACTGCAAATTGTATAAATGTCAGACCTCACAAAACTACTCACACTGCTCCACTAGGCATTTCTCACAATGCATTGCATTTGCTTACATATACTCTTCCTCTAGAGGCATGTCTCATTCTCCTTGCATCCCTAAAACTTAACAGGGCCTGGTAAGCCCCCATTAAGTGTGCACTGAATTGAATCAAATAAGAATAGGAATAAAGTCTTGTTACTAGTATTTTTCTGATTCTCTATAACCCGTAGCTTATTGACTAAAATATTTAACTTCTGTCTTTCCCAAGCTTGACACTCAATGAAAACCCCCGTTTATCTCCAAAAGCCAGAAAGAGTGGTGTGTACAGATTTCTTTCTGAATCAGCAGGAAGAGGAAAAGGAGAAGACAAATTGCATGCAGATTGCAGTGGGGTCTCATGGTGAGGAGTCCAAATGACCACCATGACTCAGCTGTACACTTGGGGTCAGCCATGGTTCCCTCCTCCCCTTTCTCTCTCCTATCCATCCAATCCACTGTAAGTCCCACACAAAAAGTTCTAAACTTTTTGTGCTCTGAATTCTTTGGTGTCTCACAAAACCTACTGCTCCTTCTGAGAATTAGAAAAATGCATAAGGTAAAATATATAGGATTTCAAATGAAATAAATTATATTGAAATACATTCATCAAAAGTATTTGAATTGTGCTAATAGTAGTCTATGGGCTTCTTTAGCACATTAGTATTTAAGATCAAGCAAAGGTCTGATGACGACTGTCATCTCAAAGCCATCGTGAGTAAAACAGTATTTTAAGAGATCTGCAACAACTGTACAGAATATGGAAATAGCTGTGCATTCCATTGGTGACAAAGCCCAAGTACTGTTGTGCCACTGTGGTCTGTTGCCTACATTCAAGATAGGAGGAAATACTAGGTTTTTGGTCAGAGGATAGCAAATATCGAGACATAATTCCAAGTTCATGGACTCCCTCCCCCAGAATTCTATACCCAGACCCCTTGAAGGGTGGTGTGTGGAATCCAGGTTCCTGTTCTAAAATATTAATTGAACCAGAAAACCTCCTTTGGGTTTCATCACATTTGTAATGGAATCTAACTCCTTGTCGTGGCCTTGCATGAGCCAGCCCCCTGCTTGCCTCTCCTTCCTCACCTCCCTTGACTTCCTCTCTCCCTAACTCTAATCCAGCCACACCGGTCTCCTTCCTGTTACTGAACCCAGAAAGAAGTCTCCGTCTCAGGGCCTTTGCACATGCTGCTGCTTTGTACCTTTTGTTCCTTCTTGGTCTGCACATGACTGGCCCCTCCTTGTCACTCAAGTCTCTATCAAATGCCTCCTCCTCAGGGAGGTCTCCCCTGGCCACCAATCTGGTAAGGAGTCTTCCTTTCCTTTGATCTCATTGATTATCAAATCCATTCATTGTTTAATAACATGCTATTTAGCCTCCATGTGTTTGAATGTTTTGGGGTGTTTTTACTGTAGTTGCTTTCTAATTTCATTCCACTGTGATCTGAGAAGATGCTTGATATGATTTCAACCTTCTTGAACTTGTAGAGACTTATTTTGCATCCTAACATGTGGTCTGTCATTGTGAACGATCCATGTGCATTTGAGAAGAATGTATATTCTGCAGCTTTTGGGTGAAATATTCTATAAATGTCAATTAAATCCATCTGATCCAGTGTGTCCTTTAGAATCACTGTTTCCTTGTTAATTTTTTGTCTGGAAGATCTGTCCAGTGAAGTCAGAGGGGTGTTAAAGTCCCCTACTATGACTGTGTTGTTGTCGATCTCTCCCTTAAAGTCCTCTAGAAGTTTTTTAAAAAAAATATTTTTATTGATATCAGAGAGGAAGGGAGAGGGAGAGAATCATTGATTGGCTGACTCCTGCATGCCCCTCCTGGAATCGAACCTGGGATCCTTGAGTCCACAGGCCGATGCTCTATCCAGTGAGCCAAACCTGCTAGGGCTAGAAGGTTTTTTTTTTTTTTAAATATATATTTAGGTGCTCCTATATTGGGTACATATATATTTATCAGGGTTATATCCTCTTGTTGGATCGATCCCTTTAGTATTATGTAGTGACCTTTGTTGTCTCTTGTGATGACCTTGTCAGTATTGCTACTCCAGCTTTTTTTTCTTTTCCATTTGCATGGAAATTTTTTATCCATTCCTTCATTATCATTCTGTGTGAGTCTTTTGTTCCGAGGTGGGTCTCTTGTAGACAGCATATAGTTGGGTCATGTTTTTGTATCCATTCAGCTACCCTATGCCTTTTGATTGGAGCGTTTAATTTATTTATATTTAAGGTTATTATTGATAGGTACTTAATTATTGTCATTTTAATTCTGTATGGCTAGGTTTCTCTTTCTATTTCTTCTTCTCATTACAGCAGTCCCTTTAGTATTTCTTGTAACGCTGGCTTGGTGGTGATATACTTCTTTAGTGTTTTTTTGTTTTTGTTTTTGTTTTTGGTCTAGGAAGCTCTTTATTTGACTGTCTATTTTAAATGATATCATTGCCGGATATAGTAATCTTGGTTTCAGATCCTTGCTTTTCATTACTTTGAGTACTTCATGCCATTCCCTTTTGACTTGTAGAGTTTCTGATGAGAAATCAGGTGTCAGCCTTATGGGAGCTCCTTTGTAGGTAACAGTTTTCTCTTGCTGCCTTTAAGATTCTCTCTTTGTCTTTAATTTGTGGCATTTTAAGTATGATGTGTCAGGGTGTGGGCCAGTTTGGGTTCTTGCTTGGGACTCTCTGTGCCTCCTGAACTTTTTTCTTTACCAGGTTAGGGAAGTTTTCTGCTTTTATTTCTGCAAACATGTTCTCTATTCCTTTCTCCCTTTCTGCTTCTTCTGGCACACCTACTATTCAAATTTTGTTACATTTCATGTTGTCCACAAGCTCCCTTAAGCTGTTCACCTGTTTTTTAATTGTTTTTTTTTCTTTTTGGTTTTATGGTTTCTTGAATTTTTTTCAACCCTGTCTTCTAATTCACTGAGTCAATCCTCAGTTTCCCCTTATCTGCTGTGTATTCTTTCCAATGTGTTCTTTATTTGTGCTATGTCATTCTTTTTAAAAAAAATATATTTTATTGATTTTTTACAGAGAGGAAGGGAGAGAGATAGAGAGTTAGAAACATCGATCAGCTGCTTCCTGCACACCTCCTACTGGGGATGTGCCCGCAACCAAGGTACATGCCCTTGACCGGAATCGAACCATAGCAGCCAGTCAGGGCTGCTATGTCATTCTTTATTTCTGTTTTCATAGTTATATCTTTACTCATGCTGCTGAGCATCTTTACTATAATTATTCTGAACTCTATATCAGATAAATTTCTTATCTCCATTTCATTTATCTCTTCTTCTGGAGAATTCTCTTGTTCTTTCATTTGGGGTTGTTTCTTTGTCTCCTCATTTTGGCTGCCTGTTTGGGTTTGTGACTATGTATTAGGTAGATCTGCTACACCTCTCAATCTCTAGTGCAGGACAGTGTCAAATGCTGTTTCTGACTAATTAGATCAGGCAAAGACTCAAAGCCTCCTGAGACTGGCTCTGCCTACAGACTGATAGGATTCCATCTTGAATAGCCCACAAACAATCACCCACAGGGGTGGTGAGAGTTTTTTCAACCAGGTGGGGCAATTGCTTTTACCTGGAGGTTATTATTCTCAGTCTCTTAATGGGTCTCAGAAACTCCACACCTTGAGGCAAGGTGTTTTCCAATAGGGTGGGTCAACTGTCTTCCTCCTAGGCCAGTGGTCGGCAAACTGCGGCTCGGCAAACCATGGCTCGAGCATACTGACTTCTGCGCATGGGCCATGAGGTTTCAATCGCACTGTACATGTGTGCCCGCAGGTGGTATTTTGTGGAAGAGCCACACTCAAGGGGCCAAAGAGCCGCATGTGGCTCTCGAGCCGCGGTTTGCCGACCACAGCCCTAGACAAAGCTGCCTGTATAGCAAATGTCTGCATGAGAAAGGTGACCCCCATAGCGTGAGGGAATGACTCAGCACAGGAAACCAGGGTCTCTGCCTTCTGAGTTCTAACCCCAGAGCCACCAATCCTGGCTTCTGCTCACACAGCTTCAGTCCACTGTGCCCTTCCTCTGCCAGAGCACAAGGTGAGTAGCTCCACAGGGAATTTTGTGCATTAGCCTTTTAAGAGATGCCTGTATTACAAGTTGTCTCTCCCTGGCAGACAGCAACCCTGCTGCTTTTCATAGCTAGATGTTATGTGGGTACCCTTCTCAGTTCTGGTTCTCTTCTGGGAGGCCCAGCTTGGGGATTAGACCCCAGAGTTCTCAGTGCCAATCCCCCACAGCTAAGATATCTCTCTGGAACCTCAGTTCCTGTCTGTGGGTGCCTGGCCAAACCTTTTGTGTCTCTACCAGTCTCTCTGTGGTCTCCACTTTCTGTCCTTGGTTATTAGAGTTCTCTCCAGCTAGTCTTCCGTTGGTTATTCAGGAAGTTTTTCTGTATTTTAGTTGTAATTCCAGTTTTGTCCTAGGAGCGTATCTGTGCAGCATCCACTTACTCTGCCACCATTTTTAAAAAAATATATTTTATTGATTTTTTACAGAGAGAGAGAGAGATAGAGAGTTAGAAACATCGATGAGAGAGAAACATTGATCAGCTGCCTCCTGCACATCTCCTACTGGGGATGTGCCCGCAACCCAGGTACATGCCCTTGACCGGAATCGAACCTGGGACCTTTCAGTCCGCAGGCCGACGCTCTATCCACTGAGCCAAACCGGTTTCCGCTCACCATTTTTTTTTTAAATCTTCCTTTCCCTCAGTCACTCTCTAGTCCATTACATTCTTTTTTAAAAAAATATATTTTATTGATTTTGTACAGAGAGGAAGGGAGAGGGATAGAGAGTTAGAAACATCGATGAGAGAGAAACATCGATCAGCTGCCTCCTGCACACTCCCCACTGGGGATGTGCCCGCAACCAAGGTACATGCCCTTGACTGGAATCGAACCTGGGACCCTTGAGTCCGCAGGCTGATATGCTCTATCCACTGAGTCAAACCGGTCAGGGCTCTTTTTTTTTTTTTTTTTTTAAATATATTTCTTTATTGATTTCAGAGAGGAAGGGAGAAGGAGAGAGATAGAAACATCAATGATGAGAGAGAATCACTGATTGGCTGCCTCCTGCACACCCCACACTGGGGATGGAGCCTGCAACCCAGCCATGTGCCCTTGGCTGGAATCGAACCTGGGACCCTTCAGTCCGCAGGCTGATGCTCTATCCACTGAGCCAAGCCGGCTAGGGCTCATTACGTTCTTTTATTTCCTTCATAGCAACTGTCAGCCTCCTGTCTCCCCAACTAGAGAGGGTGCCAGCTCCTTGAGAGCACAGACTTGTCTGCCTTGTTCCTCATTGTATCCCCAGGTAGAAAGGTGCCTGGACATGGAGGATGTTCACAAAGTTTGTTGACTAAAGGAATTAAAGGAGAAAGAGATGATTCCGAGTGAACAGTGAGCTGATTCAGGACTGGGTTGGCCAGCAGGTGGCCCCATTTCTCTACAATTTAGAGAGAGTGTGAGATCTGAAGGCACCTGGGGGCACAATGTAGGTTTATCAGTTAGAACAAATGTACCCCTCTGGTGTGGATTGTTGTTAACTAAGGAGGCTGTGCATGTGTGGGGCATGGGAATATGGGAAATCTCTGTATCTTCTTATTTTTGCTATGAAACTAAAACTGCTTTAAAAAAAACTATTGCACAGCTCTAGCCGGTTTGGCTCAGTGGATAAGAGCGTCGGCCTATAGACTGAAGGGTCCTGGGTTTGATTCTGGTCAAGGGTACATGCCTGGGTAGTGGGCTTGATCCCCAGTGGGGGGAGTGCAGGAGGCAGCCAATTAATGATTCTCTGTTATCATTGATGTTTCTATCTTTTTCTTCCTCTCCCTTCCTCTCTGAAATCAATAAAAAATATCAAAAAACCTCCCAAACTATTGCACAGCTGGTGTGGTTCAGTGGTTGAGCATTGACCTATGAACCAGGAAGTCATGGTTCTATTCCTGGAGAGGGCACATGCCCTGGTTATGGGCTTGATTCCCAGTAGGGGGCATGCAGGAGGCAGCCAATCAATGATTCTCTCTCATCATTGATGTGTCTGTCTGTCTCTCCCTCTTCCTTTCTCTCTGAAATCAATAAAAATATATTTTCAAAAACGCCAAACCGGTTTGGCTCAGTGGATAGAGCGTCGGCCTGCGGACTGAAGGGTCCCAGGTTCGATTCCGGTCAAGGGCATGTACCTTGGTTGCGGGCACATCCCCAGTAGGAGATGTGCAGGAGGCAGCTGATCGATGTTTCTAACTCTCTATCTCTCTCCCTTCCTCTCTGTAAAAAATCAATAAAATATATTTAAAAAAATATATTTTCAAAAAAGAAATAAACTGTTTAAAAAATCCTTTGTGGGCAGGAAGCTGTTCATGCTATGATAAGGGGGAGAGGTGGCATCAGAGTGCATTAATTTTGTAGGAAAAAACCCAATTCCTAGAAATCAGAATGTGTTTACTTAAGTAATTTATTCTGATCCCCTGGAGAGAAACTGAATGCAGGTCCTGTCCAATGCGAGCACCTATTCTTGGGTAGAGAGACATAGTTGGACAGAGATAGGCACAGTTCAAGGTGATCAGGCCTGGGAAGAAGGGATGAAGTGCTCCTAAGGAATATAGAGAACTCTGCCTAAGGGGCATATCAGAGACGTTATTTTAAGTTAGAAAAAAGGACGAATAAGCTTTTGGGAAGAGCTCAGGATCTCATGGGGGTCTATGCAGGGCATGTGTGTATGCAAACATATGCTGGAGACTGCAGACCCAGTTACACATGGACCAGGCAACCGGCAGCTCAGTAGAAACTGGATGGAGATGGGTGGTATGATGTCAGTTCTGCATTGGACAAGGAGTGTGGTCAGGACTGGACCAGGTTCACGTAGGGCTGAAGTGAAAGAAGCATGGATTTCCAAAGGGCAGAATATGAAATGAGCTTCTGAAGTAAAACCTGGGTAGTTAGGGGGGAGAAGTCTTGTTTGGAGAGAGAGGAGCAGGGATGGTGCTCCAACTTTGGGATCTCATTGGTTATTTCTGCAGAATGTCAGGATGGTACATGAAGGAAGCTTAGAAGAGATAAGCCCTATTGGATCAAAACACCTTTCCTTGCCCTGCAATGGGAAATGGAAAAGGGGTGGCATATGAAACAGTCAGTGCTCACAGTCCATTGGCTGTAGTATTTGAGGGCTAGTCAGAGGCCAGAAGCCCACTGGGTCTCTACAACTGCAGGTGAAGGTTGCTGCACCCAAAGAGGCAGGGACATATAGGAACATGAGCAATTCTTAAATCTGCTCCTTTTCCCAAAGCTGATTTCTGCAGAACCTATTCCCTCTCCTTCATCACCAATGGGAAGCCCTAACGGTTTGATAGACACATAGACCTAGCCAGTGGTGTGAAAAGCCCTGCCAGGTCTGGCAGTAAGGGGAGGTGAGCTGCAGAGCAGGGCCTGCCCCTAGCTTCTCCCCCGATTCCCCAGTCTCCGTCACTTTCTCTTTTTGCTCCTTTCTATTATCCTTTAACCCCAAATTATACTTTCCTTTTACTTTTCTCAGCTGTAGGACCTTGGTGTATTGGGAACCTTAGGTCCCCTGAGTAGCAGGGTCTTATCCATGTTGCATATTGCAATGCTTCCCTCCTCTGTGATGATGTGGGCTTGGTCACTGGGAAAGCATGGCACAGCAAGGCTTAGGCAGGTCTATTAAGGGGCAATCATACATCTAAGTTATAGCAAGAGGAGGGAAGTAAGATGTGAAGCTAACTTTCATACTTTGATTATCTCGCACTGAGAAATGTTGCAAATTTGTTACTCTGTAATCTGTTGAGTAGTCCACCTTCCCAAAGCCCCAAACAAGAAAGAACAAATTGTAATTGGATGCCATTGCCATCAATAATTTTGAATAAAAAGAGTGGGGTAGGTAACATCAGAAAAATGAATCAGTGATCATGCATGTCCACTGCCCTTTCTACAGGTGGGCATGGGGATTGAGGTCTCTAGGTCTTCATATATTTGGAACAATTCAAGAAGAAGGACTCGACAGCAGAGGACTAAGAAAAAAAATGCAAGGAAGATCTTAATATTACTTAAAGATATATTGAGTAGAAAAATACTTTTTGAAAAACACTTGAGACTTATGTCTGTCTCCTGGAGTCCTGAATCTTTCATTCTATGTTTAATAAAAATTATCTACTAATTGATTTGGGCCTGACAAGGAGAAGGAAACTTCCCCCAATATTTGCCTAGACATTTTCCCTAAAATACTTGGGTAAGAGACTTTTTAAAAAAAATCTTTATTGTTTAGATTATTACAGTTGTTCCTCTTTTTCCCCCAATAACTCCCCTCCACCCGTTTCCCAACCCCCCCTCTGCCCTCACCCCCCCCCCTACTATCCTCATCCATAGGTGCATGATTTTTGTTCAGTCTCTTCCTGTATCTCCCACACCCCTTTCCCCCCCCCAAGAATAGTCAGTCCACTCCTTTTCTATGCCCCTGATTCTATTATAATCACCAGTTTATTCTGTTCATCAGATTATTTATTCACTTGATTTTTAGATCCACTTGTTGATAGATGTGTATTTGTTGGTCATAATTTGTATCTTTACCATTTTCTTCTTCTTCCTCTTCTTAAAGGATACCTTTCAGCATTTCATATAATACTGGTTTAGTGGTGGTGAACTCCTTTAGCTTTTTGTTATCTGTGAAGCTCTTTATTTGACCTTCAATTCTGAATGATAGCTTTGCTGGATAAAGTAATCTTGGTTGTAGGTTCTTGGCATTCATCACTTTGAATATTTCTTGCCACTCCCTTCTGGCCTGCAAAGTTTCTGTTGAGAAATCAGCTGATAGTCGTAAGGGTACTCCCTTGTAGGTAACTGACTATCTTTCTCTTGCTGCTTTTAAGATTCTCTCTTTGTCTTTTGCTCTTGGCATTTGAATTATGATGTGTCTTGGTGTGGTCCTCTTTGGATTCCTTTTGTTTGGGGTTCTCTGTGCTTCCTGGACTTGTAAGTCTATTTCTTTCACCAGGTAGGGGAAGTTTTCTGTCATTATTTCTTCAAATAGGTTTTCAATATCTTTCTCTCTTCTTCTGGCACCCCTATAATTCGGATGTTGGTATGCTTGAAGCTGTCCCAGAGGCTCCTTACACTATCTTCGTATTTTTGGATTCTTTTTTCATTTTGCTTTTCCAGTTGGGTGTTTTTTGCTTCTTCGTATTTCAAATCTTTGACTTGATTCTTGCGATCCTCTAGTCTGCTGTTGGAACACTGCATAATATTCTTTATTTCAGTCAGTGTATGCTTAATTTCTAGTTGGTCCTTTATCACAACCTCAAGGGTCTCATTAGATTTCTTGAGGGTCTCATTAAGTTTATCGGCGGTTTCTAGAAAATTCTTGAAAAGCCTTAAAAGTGTGGTTTTGAACTCTATATCCAGTAGTTTGCTTTCCTCCATTTCTGTCATTTGAGTCCTGTTTCTTTGTCTCCGCATTTTATTATGCTTTGCTGTGTCAATAGAGTGGCTTTCTGTACTAGGTGTCCTATAGGGCCCAGTGGCTCATCCTCCCCAATTACCTGAGGTAGACACTCTTGGTGCACCCCCTTGTGGGCTTTGTGCACAGTCTTGTTGTAGTTAAGCCTTGATTGTTGTAGGTAACACTGGGAGGGATTGACCTCCAGGCCAATTGGCTGTGAGAATCAGCTGTGTCTGCAGTGGGAGAACTTCTGTGCTGGAGACACCCTTCTGGGGCAAGACTTGCTTCAATGGGGCTTTGGTACTCACTGAGTCTGCCCCCTGAGTGTGTCCTTTATGAATCCGAGAAGCTGCAATCTGGATGGTCCCACTCTGACTACCAGGCACACTGGCTCCTGGATCTCTAAGGAGGTGCTAATCTAGCCTCTGCCTGAGGCTATACAGCAGGAGCCAGCTGTGATGCAATGCAAGTTGCCCTGGGGCCTTGGGCCAGCTGCAGTTTGTTAGGTAATTATCAGATTGCAAAGGGCCAGACCTTTCATATGCAAAAGCCTCTGTGGCTTGGGCAGGGCAGGGTCCCAGGGGATCAACAGGGCGGGGCTAGCAGTTATGGCTGCTCTCAGTCCTGCCCCCAGAGGCCCTGCTTCTCAGTGTCCTGGCAATCGCTGCAAGCACCCCCGAGAGAAAGCTGCCCTCGAGTTCTGACCGATGCCAGACAGTCCAGTTTCTCCCGTATGAGTCTGGGTCCCCAGAGACTCGCCCGGAACTGGAGCTCAGAGCCTGAGACTCCCTCCTGATTGAAAAAGACAACCGTGTCCTCAGCCGCCAACCCTCTCCGCATGCGCCTCTGTACCTCTGTATTTTACTTCCGCACCGCACCTCCTCTGAGTCTTGGTATGCTTTTCTCTTTCCTTCTAGTTGTAGAATTTCCACTCAGCCAGCCTTCCTGTGGTTCTGGATGATGTCCGTTCCGTCTTTTAGTTGTGTTTTTGAAGTGGTTGTGCGAGGCAGCAATCTCTGGTGTTTACCTATGCCGCCATCTTGGTTTCTCCGGGTAAGAGACTTTTATCTAAGCTTGTTCCTTTATTTGTAAAATGAATGTAATCATGCATAGTTTACCAAGTTGCTGTGAAGATATATGGGAATCACATACAGTGGGTACTCAGTAAATGGTAATAATTGTCTCTACCCTTTTAGGGGTCCTTCGAAACTTAGAGACATGAACTTTCCTAGTTCAGGCAACACCCTTGATTATGACTAATTTGATTCTTCCTGTCCTGCTTGGCCTCAGTTTTCCCATTTGAAAAATGTTAGAATAGCATTAAATTGGCATTCTATTGGGCAAACCTGGCCTGAATATATGTTTTGTTTGGCCTACAGAGGATTTAGGGAAGAAAACTGAGCCAACGTTTGAAAATTAGGACATTTACATAGAAATCTAGTTTTCCAGATTCTCTTGAAAAAATCAGAAGATATGGCAAAGCTGAGCCTACATTCCCTCCTGCGTGGCAATAATCTACTAGGGCCAAAAGGAGGCTTCCCTGTAAGGTAGGGCACATTTTCTAGGGCTCACCTGGCCTTCTTTACTCATTTATATGACCTGCTTGGCGCTGTAGTTCACTTCAGTTTGTGGCCTTCTGGACAGTTGAACACTGTCTATGCCTGGCACAGAGCAGGCACTTAATTATTGAACAGTGAATCTCCCACTGTCTCCCTCTAGCACTCCTTCTTATCTGGCCATAAAAAATACATGTTTGTATTTATCTGTGGTAGTTCCTGAATAATCGATTTTCACTTTGAGAATTAAAATGAACAAGTCCTTTCTGTCAGTCAGGATAGACTAGGTATGGCTTTGGTAACAAACATCCCCAAATCTCAGTGGCTTAAAACAAAAAGCTTTATTTCTTCCTTACTTACAGAAACCTAGACACAAAATGAAAATACTCTTCTGTTTTTGCATGCATGGAGACAGACATAAGTGCACAGGTATGTACAGAATCACATACCAAATAAATATCCTAGAACATGAATTCATGCAAAAACCTATTTTGAAGCTTAAATTGCACAGTTATATCTTTGTTGGGATATTAAAAAAATCCCAAGACCCAAGGGGGTAAAAGCATATCCACCATTGGCTAAGGAAATGCCCATGCTGAAAAGGAACCAAAAGATAACAAAGCACCGGAAGGCTTAAAAACAAAGCTGAAGCTCCTACTGCACAAATCCCTCAATAAAATACCAAATATGCAGCATCTGCAGGCTGTTGCAACTGCCCCAGAGAGGCTCCCACTTCTGGGCTTCTAGCTTAGGAGGGAGATGGAACCCAGATGCCCAATATGCAAAGCCATGGAGGGGGCTGGACTGGGTCGAAGAGAAGGGCCAACAGGCTGGAATCCTCTTCCTCCAGCAGGAGCTATAGGCAGGAAGAAAGGGGGCAGGACCAGGTTACATCCATTCCCCTCCCCTTCACAACCCCTTCTTTAAAAAATTTTTTAAAATTGATTTTAGAGAGGCAGAGAGAGATAGAAACATCAATGATGAGAATCATTGATTGGCTGCCTCCTGCACACCCCACACTGGGGATCGAGCCTGCAACCTGGACATGTGCCCTGATTGGGAATTGAACCCTGACCTCTTGGTTCATAGTTGATGCTCAACCACTGAATCATGCTGGCTGGGCAGCAACCCCTTCTTTTTACCCCATTTAACCCAGGTCTCATCTTTGTTCACCTGGATTACAGCAAACACTTTCTCAATGATTTTCCCATACCCAGTCCTCTCTCTTCTAATCCCTCCCTCACATCCACATACTTGTCTTTCTAAAGCTCAGGTTCTCTGATATGTCCCTGTCTAGCCCAGAAACGTTTCTGGCTCCCCTTCATGCACAGCTGCTGGGCTAGACTCCTAAGACTGGCATGCCAGAACTCCATGATCAGAAAAGCCTGTCCAGCCTCATCTCCTCCTGTTTTATCAGTTCTTCCAGGATGGTTTCCTCATCAGTACACCATGCCAACCCACTATTTTGGACAGGAGAATTCTGTCTTCCCTCTCTGTCCCCATAGGTTTCTCATTCCTCAAGATTCCTGTGGTTCTCTCCAGGTTTGTCACCGAGTTTTGTGAAGGCATCCAGTTTTCCCAAGTAGAATGGAAACTTCTCAAATGCAGTCATCAGATCCCCTTCCAGGCCAGACCCTTGTTACATCTTCAGCCCCTCTCCAACCGTCAACAGGTAACTTGTGTAGAGAGAGCTTTGGCCTGGAGCCAGGAGACCAGACTCTGCCACTGTCTTGCTTTATGACCATAAGCAAGTCCTTGCCTCCCCCAGGGCCTCACTTTCCTTGTCATCAGGGCACTGGACATTTGCTTTTGAGCACAAAACTGATAAAACTGATCCACTGAATAACTCTCAACTGCAATCCCTAGGGGCTAGGTTGAGAAGCTTGGGGCCTGGCCTGAGGACATTAAAACTGCTGACCTCCTGATGTCCTTGGTTAGCTCCTGCTTACTCCAGTACCCCCATCTCACAACCATCCCTACCCCATCCTCTGCTTTCAGGAAACAGGTTACCTGGATGGAGCAGGGAGATCCAGGCAGAGTTAGTAGGGACAGAAGGGGTCAGGCATGGAGCCTGGGATGAATCTTTCAGCCCCACAAGAGCTTCAGCTGCCTCCCGCTGCAGCTGCCGCTCTGCGGAGGCAGAGGTCCAGGCCAGGCGAGAGGCTCTGGGGGCCTGCAAGGGAAAGGGAGAGAAACGGAGTGGGAACCCCCACTTCTGCCTACCCTTCAAGTGCTCTCTCAGCCCCCAATTACTTAACTATCCCCTACTCTTCCCTTTCCCAGGTCAACTTCCTCCCAGGGTCCTGGATCCCATTTCTTTCCCAGGACCTGTGGTTGAAGCAGAAGAGGGTCTGGGGTACCACAGGGCTGAAGTATCAAAGTTGAGCATCTAGAAATAAGGAGAGAAGATGCCAGGAATATTAAATACATAGACAGACATGTACACATGGGAAGAGGGGCAGGATTTTTCTATACAGCCATGCACCACATAACAATGTTTAGGTGAATGATGAAGCACATATACATTGTTGGTCCCATAAGATTATAATGGAGCAGAAAAATTCCTATTGCCTCATGATGTGTAGCCATTGCAACATCATAGTGCAATGCATTACTCACATGTTTGTGGTAATGCTGGTGTAAACAAACCTACTGTGCTGCCAGTCATGTAAAAGTCTACAATTATGTATAGTACATAATACTTGATGATAATAAGCCACTATGTTAATGCTTTATGTATTCACTATACTATACTTTTAAAAAAATTAATCCTCACCCAAGGAGTAAGAATATTTTTCCCATTTATTTATTTACTTATTTATTTATTTTTAGAGAGAGTGGAAGGGAGAGTGTAGGTGAAGGAGAGGAAGAGAAACATCAGTGTGAGAGAGACACATTGATTGGTTGCCTCTTGCACATGCCGACTGGGGCCATGAATCTGAAACCCAGTATGTGCCTTTGACTGGGAATCAAACTTGTGACCCTCCAGTGCCAGGCCAAGTTCTAACCACTGAGAAATGCTGGCCAGGGCTATACTATACTTTTAAAAAATATGTTTTTATTGATTTTTAGAGAGAGAGGAAGGGAGAGGGATACAGAGATAGAAACACTGATGAGAAACATCATCGATCGGCTGCCTCCTGCATGCCCCTTACTGGGGATGGAGCACGTAACCCCGGCATGTGCCCTCACTAGGAATTGAATCAGCAATCTCTTGGTACCTGGGTTATTGCTCAACCACTGAGCCACACTGGCTGGGCTATACTATACTTTTTAGTGTTATCTTTCTACTCATAAAGCAAAGCTTGTTGTAAAACAGTTACAGCAGCAACCTCATACATCTCGTGTTTACACCATCATTTTCTCTTGGTCTTGATTTAATCTCATTTTGTTTAATAAATATAGTGCAGCTTAAGTGTGAAGTGTTTATAAAATCTACAGTAAATACAGTCATGTCCTAGGCCTTCACATTCACTCACCACTCACTGACTCACCCAGAGCAACTTCCAGTCCTGTAAGCTCTATTCATGGTAAGTGTCCTATACAGTTTTTATCAGTCAATTAGAGACACTATTACTTCTCAGGTTGTCATGAGAATTAGCAATAATAATATCTAATACTGTAGATTCTACAAACACTTCACAGGCTGCACTATACTTACTAAACAAAATGAGAGTACATGGTAAGTGTCCTAAACACTTTTTTTAGCTTTTATACCATATTTTTACTGTACCTTTTCTATGTTTACATAAATAAATATTTACCATTGTGTTACAATTGTCTACACCAAGCATGTCAAACTCGAGGCTGGCGAGCCGTGAGTTTGACATGCTTCGCCTACACTATTCAGTACAGTAACAGGATTTACAGGTTTGTAGCCTAGGATCAATGGTCTATAACACATAGCCTAGGTGTGTAGTAGGCTGTACCATCAGGTTTGTGTAAGTGCACTCTATGATGTTCCCACAACAAAGAAATTGCTCAGAATGTATCCCTGTTGTTAAGTGGCTTGTGACTGTATTCAAATCTGGGAATCTGAGTGACTGCTCGGTCATTAGGCTTTGTGGCCTCGGACAAGTCCCTTCTCCTGTGTTAGTGTGCGTGCTTTGTTTTCTGTAAAATGACAATCCCTGCCAGCTTCTTTCTCCAGGGCTACTGTGAGGATTACAGGAAATCATCGGTGTCAATTTTGTAAACACTGACAAAATGGGATAACGGTTCCTGCCCTACCAGAGTCTGATTTTCCTCCCCTCGTTCCCTCATCCCCATGGAACTCGAGGAGCAGCCTGGCCCACCTTAGGAAGCTTTCTCTAAAGGCCCCTGGCCTCTCTCCTGGCCTCTGAGGCTCTCATCATCCTCCTCTTGCCCCCATTTCAGCAGGTAATTTGACCTCATTTTATCTGTTTAAGCCGATTTAATAGCTACTATTTGTTCAAGGCCAGGGCCTGTGCTAGGTGTATTAGATATTATTATTACTAATTCTCATGACAACCTGAGAAGTAATAGTGTTTCTAATTTGCTGATAAAAAATAGGCTCAAAATAGGTAAAAACACTTGTACCAAGGTTCACATTATCTTCTCTCCCTACTCACCTGTGGGGCAGGGCAGAGGGCCCTTGGGGTTCTCCAGGAAGAGGAGCAGTCAGTATTGGGTGAGATCCTGGGCAGTTTGGGAGGGGCCCATGAGTGGGCAGCCGGAGGGAGGTGCCAGGGTCAAAGCCTAATGAGAGGAAAAGAATGCAGAGTGTATAGGGGTCAGAGGTCATGACTTCTGTCCTCCCTCTTCCTAGTCTGTATCCTCTTCCTCTTCTCTTTCTGATACAGTGGCACACTGGCATTCAAACATTTATTAAGTTCATCTTACCAGGGAAGGGATGCAGAGGGACAACAGGCTTTTGGCATAGCAAGCGGCACACTACTGGGGGTGGCATGGAAAGGCCTGGAGGCAGCCAATGTCCAGGGGTCCAAGCACTTGGAGTCCAGGGAAAAGGCAAGGGTTCTGGGGGACGGCTAAGCAGCAGAGACCCCTGGGAATTCTCCTGCAAGGACAGAATACACAGGGAGTCAGGTGCAAGGCTGGGAAAGAAATGGGTATATTCTAGGATGAGGGTAGGACTCCAAAACTTCAGAGCTTGGAGGGCCGTGAAATCCCACCCCCTCATTTTGCCCAGGGAGAGAAGAGATTTGCCCAGGATGATACAGCAAGTCAGGGTTGACCTAGAACCCAGGTGACAAGGACAGAGAGAAAGGGGTCTGGGCGGGGCCCGGCTCTCCTTACCTTCCCAGGGGCGGTCAGTGCCAGTGGGACTGCCCCATGGAGGGTCTGAGGCTGGGGCGCTATGTTCTCCTTTCCGGCTGTGGGGGACCAGGGAGAGCTTTGGTGAATCCTTTCTCCCGATCCCATCCCACTCCAGCTGAAAACTGAGGAAAACTGAGTTCTCCTCTTTGCATGGGCCCTTTTCTACCCAAGGATCTCAACGAAGCCTCCCAACACGTGATCACATTGTAAAGGCGGGGAGGCTAAGGCCCAGAGAAGAGAAACACCTAGTCCAAGGTCACACAACAATTCAGTGGAGCCTGGGACTCCTTTCCCTACTCATGCTTTCTCCACCCAAATCCCGGTTCCATCTTGAGCCAGAGACTCACAGGGGAGCCCTGGTCGCATGGCCGCCTTCTTGACGTGGCTGTGAGCTTTAGGAGAAGCCGCCCCTCTCATCAGCTCCTGAGCCAGGTGCCTCTTCAGCTGTGCCTCCTGCTGCCTACGCAAGGCCACCTGGGCAGCCATGACCCTTCGGCGCTCCCTGAAAGGAGGCTTGTGAGTGAAAAATCGGCCACCCTTGAGATGGAACGCATCCTCCTCCCTTCCCTGGACCCGCTACTCACAAGATGAGGACACATTTGTGACACTCGCAAGCCTGGAAGAGGCAGAGGCGCTTGTGGCCCTTGAGGTGAGCAGTGACGCCGTGGTTGCGGCAGCGGGCACAGGTTGGAGAGCGACTGACTGCTCTCTTAGGCACGAGCTCGGTGCCCTGGGGGACTCCGGTCTCATCCCCTGTGGCGGAGTCCGAGGAGCAGCGGTGGGCAGCGAGCATCTCATTAGGTTCCATGGACCTGGGGGCCGGAGTGGAGGGTCAGGAGGGCCGGGTGAGTCGCCTCCTGACCGGCCCTCCTGCCGCTGGGAGGCCGCATGGGGGAAGGGGTCCTCCATCCTGCCCTCTGGGCTCAGCTTTCACCCTCCCTTCTCCCTTCTTCACCCCACGCCCCTCCTCAGGCAGCCTCCTTCCTCCCAAGAACCCCTCCCCTCTTTCCCTACTTACGTATTCCTTCTTTTCTTTTTACATGTGTTTTTATTGATTTTTTTACAGAGAGAGGAGGGGAGAGGGATATAGAAATAGAAACACCGATGAGAGAGGAACATCCATAGGCTGCCTCCTGCGGGCCCCCTACCGGGACCGAGCCATCCATGGGCTGCCTCCTGCACGCCCCCTACCGGGGACCGAGCCATCCATGGGCTGCCTCCTGCACGCCTCCTACCGGGACCGAGCCATCCATGGGCTGCCTCCTGCACGCCTCCTACCGGGGACCGAGCCTGCCGCCCGGGCACCTGCCCCGACTGGGAATCGAGCTGGTGACCTCTTGGTCCCTGGGTCCATGCTCAACCGCTGAGCCACAAAGGCCGGGCTCTTATGTATTCTTTCAACTCAAGCATTATTCTCTGCGGCTCACCGTACCTTCCCACGCACGAATCCCGGTTTTAGGCCCACGCACTCTCCTGGCCCCTGCAAGGAGTCCTCCCTTCCCTTCCCACCACCACCCTGTTCCAACAGGTTTTCTGGCTTTCTCTTGAACAATGATCCCCCCTCCCTCCTGCATTTACCCAATTCTTACAAATAGTTTATGCTCCCCTTTCCGCTCATGCATGCCCTGCAAGTCACCTTCCTCTTTGCCACCCTTTTGATTAGTTCATTCTCTTGCATCCACAGGAATTCCATTATCCTCAGGGAGTTCTTGCCCCACTTGCAATAATTATTTTCATTCTCTCAAGGAATGCGCTTTGAGCCCCTTTCACGTGCCGGGAGGAATACCACTGTTGCCCCCAACACAGTCTCCGAACTCTGATGCAAATCAGCGCATCACCGTGCCCCACACTTTCCGTCCATTGCTCACACTCAGCAATCGGGGGCGGGGGGGCCCATTCCAACTCCCGCAGTGCACCCCCTCATGCCGCTGTTACTCAAACCCCCCCTTTCAGCGGCTGTCCTTCCAAAAGCTGTACTGTGGCCGGTCCCAGGGTCCCGGGGAGGGGGCGGGGCGGCCGAGGCCCCCAGGGTGGGGGAGGGGAGGCGAGGCGAGGAGCGCGAGGGGGAAGCCAGGGGTGGGCGAGGGGATGTGGGGGGCGGGGAGAGGGGGTGTCCAGCGCAAGAAAGAGGGAGGTGGAACAGGGAGGGGCGGGGTCGTGTTTGCGTCCTCAGCCCACAGTTACCACAGTCTCGAGCTGGGTCAGACTCGGGAGGCGGCGAAAGGACGCGGTGAGGGAGTGACCTAAGGAACGGCTGCGCTCGCGCCAGTTTCCCCGCCCCTCCTCAGAAGGACCAATGAGCTTCAAGTTCCGCTTCTTGCCGAGGCAAGCGACCAATGAGCTTCAAGATCCTTCACGCATGGCCTGCCCCTCACCTGCCCTTGCTCTTCCCGTGGCCTCGCAGGCCAGCCAATAGCGCTTCGAGTTGAGACTCGCGCCCGTTCCCTTCTCCCTGTGTCTTGCCTTTCCAGATGGTTCTTATGCTTTGGGGGGCGGTGGCCCGTGGGGCGTAGAATTCGGCTTCCAGGACACGGCTGGCCCTCGGCCCCCCCTCCCCCAACAGCCAGCGCGGAACCGCCCCCTGGCAAGCGTTGAAGGTCCGTTTGCGCAGGCGCGGCCTTGCCATCCGCCTGTTACTGCCTCGCTGGCGCGTGCGCGCTCTTGGCTCAACGCTCCGGGTGGCTCCCCTTCGCTGCGTGGACGCACGTGTTTCCTCTCGCGTGTCTCCGGGCTCCCCCACTCCCGATCTGATCTCCCCTGCGATTTGTTTCCTTCCCCAGCCTCCCCTCGACGGCGCCCCTTTCCTGCGCCTCTTCTTGTCCGTGTTCGTGCTGACTTTCCGGACCCGGTTTCCCGTTGTTCTCTGGAGCCTCTCTGCGGGCCCATAATGCTCG
>NW_005871718.1:356830-372381 GCF_000147115.1 Myotis lucifugus | reverse complement strand
AGACTTATATTTTTGATATTTATTTTATATATTTAAATGCCATTTAACAAAGAAAAATCAACCAAAAAAATGAGTTCGCGTGTCACCTCTGACACACGTTTCATAGGTTCGCCATCACTGGGATAGAGTGTCGGCCTGCGGACTGAAAGGTCCCAGGTTTGATTCCGGTCAAGGGCATGTTCCTTTGTTGCGGGCACATCCCCAGTGGGGGGTGTGCAGGAGGCAGCTGATCGATGTTTCTCTCTCATTGATGTTTCTAACTCTCTATCTCTCTGCCTTCCTCTCTGTAAAAAATCAATAAAATATATTTAAAAAAGAGTTAACCATGAGTTATCAATAAAACTAGTATTTCATGCAAAATTATCACTTACGATAAATTATCTTTTCTAGTATGAAATTAATTTCCTTAAAAAAATAGGTACCATGTACTAAAAACAGTACTATGCCAAGTAGTATTCCTGCATACACGTTTCTAATAGAAACTAGCTATAAGCAAGAGAAAATAATCAACCACAAAACAAGGCAGATTATATTCTTTCACTAATGGCCCTATGAAAAGTTATCTTTAAAGGAAATTTGGGAGGGCTATCATTTTTATTTTATTGACAGCTACTAAGTGATTTATTTCTAATGTTCAGAAGTCCTAATTTAGTAAGCACTGAAAGCTCTGGTAATTAGAAGAGATTTTGTATTTAACAGTAATTTTATGAAATTCTCTACTTCATATTATAAAATAGCGAGTGAATACATATCCTATAGAACTGTGCTATTCAGTACACACTACTGGCCTCATGTGGATAATGAGCACTTAAATGTGGCAAGTCCACATTAGTAAAATACACACCAGATTTTAAGGAATTCATATAAAAGAAGAACATAAATATCTTAATGATTTTTAAAAATATATTTTATTGATTTTTTACAGAGAGGAAGAGGAAGGGAGAGAGATAGAGAGTTAGAAACATCCATGAGAGAGAAACATCGATCAACTGCCTCCTGCACACCCGCTACTGGGGATGTGCCCGCAACCAAGGTACATGCCCTTGACCGGACTCGAACCTGGGACCCTTCAGTCTATAGGCCGATGCTCTATCCACTGAGCCAAACAGGTTATGGCCTTAATGATTTTAATATTGATTGTACTGGGGGCTAATTCCAGCAGGTCATAAATGCAAGAAGTTCATCAAAAGGTTGGTGGACCTTGAGGCTTCAGCCGGACTGAAGATACATATTATTGCCTGCTGGAATAGCTGAAAGCATTTCCCCAAACCTAAAGATTTGCATATATTATTGCCTGCTACCTGACAGCCAAGGGCAGTTCCCCCAACCTGGCAATGCCTACTGTATACCAAACCTTGCCTTTAATATGTGTATCTGCTTTGCCTTAGGGAAATTTGTGTTAATAAAAAGCTAGGGGTCCAGAGATTCAGAGAACTTGGTTACTGAAGCTAGGTCTCCTCTGGCTCCCCAAAATGCTTTCCAAATTTATATTTCATTTCTGGTTTCTTTATTAATTTACTTGCAGCCCTTTCTCCAGATTCCTGAACCCTTCTAGATGCTGAGAAACACCCCAGCATGATTGCATGTTGAAACGATAATATTTTGGGTCTATTAAATTAAATGAACTATATTAATAAAATCAATTCCAGCTGTTTATTTTTATAATATTGCTGCTAGAAAATTTAAAATGATATATGGCTTCACGTTATTTTTCTATTCTACAGCAATGTTATAGAAGCATCAGACTCATTAATCCCAATCCACATCCTTAAGTTTTCATCATTACGGTACTTGAGATAACGTATTTTAATATATTAACACAAGGTTCCTGAGCTTAGATTGAAATACAACTCTATCTTAAAAACAAAACAAAATCCTACTCTATAATCTTTTTCATCATCTTCTGTATACTGGCAACTATGCAAAACTTTGGTTAATTATGTCTGCAAACAGGCAAAGGGGTCTTTTCGGGAGATGAAAATGTTCTAAAACTGGATTGTGGTGATGGCTTCACAACGATAAATGTATTAAACTATCACTGGACTATATACCTACAACCTGAAAATTGTATAGCATGTAAATTACACCTTGATAAAGCTGTTTGTTTTTAAGTGTACAGATAGAGCCCAGCAGATCTGAAGTGCCATTTAGAAACTGCATATAAATTTCAGGTAATTCAAATATAATTTTTCAATCCATATGACTCAATATTGCCATGAGAATTTTTCCATGAGTATTTTTTTACCTGCAGTTGGTCCACAGTAAACAGTGGATTATGTAATCACTAACTGGAGGTATAAGTGGAAAAGAACAAAGGGAACATTAGAGTAACCGAGAGTAGACAGTTCATTTGTGTTTAGGGGCACCCAGATCAAGCAATCATAGCCCTTACATACAATATTGTTGCAAATCCTTTACCCAATCTGGGCACCTTATAATCTGTTGGTATTTCTCCATCTTAGATAGAATACTTAAATATAAGAAACTTCCTACTCTACACTAATAAAACCAAATAAAAATATATAAAGTCAAAACTATATTTAACAAATTTCCATGGGAAACTAAAAACTAAACTACTGAGGTTTTTTTTTTTTCTATTACAAGAAGAAAAAAAATGTGGGAGAAAAATCCAGCAACTCAAAGTTACAATCAATTTAGAAAAAATATATTGATTAATAAATTTCAAGTTAAGAAAATAGGATCATTTACACATTGTTTCTGTCAGATCTTGAAACAAATTATTTTCAATATAAAATCTGTGAGATATTCACCATGGATATTATTGTGCTACAACCTTTCATTTATTTACTAGAGGCCAGATGCACAAAAATTCATACAAGAGTAGGCCTTCCTTCCCTTGGTTGCCGGCACCGGTTTCCCTCTGGCACCTGGGACCTGGGCTTCCCTCCTCTGGCTGCCGGCAGGACCAAGGACCGGGGTGGCCCGGCTTCCTTCGGGAAGGACATCTGGAATGACATCCGGTCTAATTAGAATATTACCCTTTTATTATTATAATTTTTTTATTTTTTATTTATTTTTTTTTATTGCTTAAAGTATTACAAAGTGTATTACATATGTGTCCTTTTTTACCCCCCGCCCTTGACAATCCCCTGGCTTCCCCTACCCCCCAGTGTCTTATGTCCATTGGTTATGCTCGTATGCATGCATACAAGTCCTTCGGTTGATCTCTTAGCCCCCTCCCTCCTGCCCCCAAACCCTCCCCGGCCTTCCCGCTGTAGTTTGACAATCTGTGTGAGGCAGCTCTGCCTCTGTATCCTATTATTGTTCAAAAGTTTATAATGGTCTCTATTATCCCATGAATGAGTGAGATCATGTGGTATTTTTCCTTCATTGACTGGCTTATTTCACTTAGCATAATGCTCTCCAGCTCCACCCATGCCGTTGCAAATGGTAAGAGTTCCTTCTTTTTTACAGCAGCATAGTATTCCATCGTGTAGATGTACCACAGTTTTCTAATCCATTCATCTACTGATGGGCACTTAGGCTATTTCCAGATCTTAGCTATGGTGAATTGTGCTGCTATGAACATATGGGTGCATATATCCTTTCTGATTGGTGTTTCTGGTTTCTTGGGATATATTCCTAGAAGTGGCATCACAGGGTCAAATGGGATTTCCATTTTTAGTTTTTTGAGGAAACTCCATACTGTCTTCCATAGTGGCTGCACCAGTCTGCATTCCCACCAGCAGTGCACAAGTGTTCCTTTTTCTCCACATCCTCTCCAGCACTTGTCATTTGTTGATTTGTTGATGATAGCCAGTCTGACAGGTGTAAGATGGTACCTCATTGTTGTTTTGATTTGCATCTCTCAGATGATTAGTGACTTTGAGCATGTTTTCATATGTCTCTTGGCTTTCTGAATGTCCTCTTTTGAAAGGTGTCTATTTAGATCCTTTGCCCATTTTTTGATTGGATTGTTTATCTTCCTTTTGTTAAGTTGTATGAGTTCCCTATAAATTTTGGAGATTAGGCCCTTATCAGATATGACATTGGCAAATATGTTTTCCCATGCGGTTGGTTTTCTTGTTGTTTTGTTGATGGTTTCTTTTGCTGTGCAGAAGCTTTTTATTTTGATGTAGTCCCATTTGTTCATTTTCTCTTCAGTTTCAAGTGCCCTAGGAGCTGTATCAGTGAAGAAATTGCTTCGGCATATGTCTGAGATTTTGTTGCCTTTGGATTCTTCTAGAATTTTTATGGTTTCCTGTCGTACATTTAAGTCCTTTATCCATTTTGAGTTTATTCTTGTGTATGGTGTAAGTTGGTGGTCTAGTTTCATTTTCTTGCATATATCTGTCCAATTTTCCCAACACCATTTATTGAAGAGACTATCTTGGCTCCATTGTCTGTTCTTGCCTCCTTTGTCAAATATTAATTGAGCATATTGGTTCGTGCCGATTTCTGGGTTCTCTATTCTATTCCATTGATCTATATGTCTGTTCTTGTGCCAGTACCATGCAGTTTTGAGGACAGTGGCTTTGTAATACAGCTTGATATCTGGTATTGAGATCCCACCTACTTTGTTCTTTCTCAGGATTGCTGCAGCTATTCGGGGTCTATTTTATTCCAGATGAATTTTTGGAGAGTTTGTTCTAGATCTGTGAAGTATGCCATTGGCATTTTAATGGGAAGTGTGTTGAATTTATAGATTGCTTTGGGTAGTATGGACATTTTAATGATGTTGAGTCTACCAATCCATGAACACGGTATGTTCTTCCATCTGTTTATGTCTTCCTCTATCTCTTTTTTCAACGTCCTGTAGTTTTCTGAGTAGAGGTCTTTTACCTCTTTAGTTAAGCTTATTCCTAGGTAGCTTAATTTTTTTGGTGCGATGGTAAATGGGATTGTTTTTATAATCTCTCTTTCTGAAAGTTCACTATTGGTGTACAGAAATGCCTCAGATTTCTTGGTTTTAATTTTGTATCCTGCTACATTGCCAAATTCATGTATTAAGTCTAGTAGTTTTTTGATGGAGTTTTGTACTTAATATCATGTCGTCTGCAAATAAGGACAGTTTTACTTCCTCTTTTCCAATTTGGATGCCTTTTATTTCTTCTTCTTGTCTAATTGCAATGGCTAATACTTCCAGTACTATGTTGAACAGGAGTGGTGAGAGTGGGCATCCCTGTCTTGTTCCTGTTCTTAGGGGAAATGGTGTTAGTTTTTGTCCGTTGAGTATGATGTTGGCTGTGGGCCTGTCATATATGGCTTTTATTATGTTGAGGTATGATCCTTCTACTCCCACCATGCTGAGAGTTTTTATCAAAAATGGGTGTTGGATTTTGTCGAATGCTTTTTCTGCATCAATTGATATGACCATGTGGTTTTTTTCTTTCAATTTGTTTATGTGATGTATCACGTTTATTGATTTGAGTATATTGTACTATCCTTGCATCCCTGGGATAAATCCTACTTGGTCATGGTGTATGATCTTTCTGATGTACTGCTGGATCCGATTTGCTAAGATTCTGTTGAGGATTTTGGCATCTATGTTCATGAGGGATATTGGCCTGTAATTCTCTTTCATTGTGTTGTCTTTACCTGGTTTTGGTATTAGGGTGATGCTGGCTTCATAGAATGAGCTTGGAAGTATTCCTTCCTCTTGAATTTTTTGTAGTAGTCTGAGGAGGATAGGTTTTAGTTCTTCCTTGAATGTTTGGTAAAACTCCCCTGTGAAGCCATCTGGTCCTGGGCTTTTGTTTGCTGGAAGCTTTTTGATGACTGCTTCAATTTCTTCCATAGTTATTGGCCTATTGAGATTTTTAGATTCTTCCTGATTGAGTGCTGGGATGTTGTATTTTTCTAGGAATTTTTCCTTTTCCTGCAGGTTGTCTAGTTTGTTGGAGTAGAGTTGTCCATAGTATTTTTTAACAATCATTTGTATTTCTGTGGGGTCTGTTGTTATTTTGCCTCTATCGTTTCTGATTTTGTTTATTTGGGTCCTCTCTCTTTGCTTCTTGGTGAGCCTGGCTAGAGGTTTGTCAATCTTGTTTATCCTTTCAAAGAACCAGCTCTTGGTTTCATTGATTTTCTGTATTGTCTTTTTGGTCTCTATGTCATTTATTTCTGCTCTAATCTTTATTATCTCCTTCCTTCTGCTCACTCTGGGGTTTTCTTGTTGCTCTCTTTCTAATTTTTTGAGTTGTAGAGTTAGATTTACTACCATTTTTTCTTGTTTTTTTGAGATAGGCCTGTAGAGCTATAAACTTCCCTCTCAGGACTGCTTTCATTGTGTCCCAGAGGTTTTGGATTGTTGTGTTTTCATTGTCATTAGTTTCCAGGATGCTTTTAATTTCTTCTTTGATCTCCTTGGTAACCCAATCAATATTTAATAACATGCTATTCAGCTTCCAAGTGTTTGAGTATTTTGGGTTGTTTTTATTGTAGTTCATTTCTAATATTATGCCCGTGTGGTCTGAGAAGATGCTTGGTATGATTTCAATCTTCTTGAATTTGTGGAGACTTTGTTTGTGACCCAATATGTGGTCTATTTTTGAATGTGTCATATGAGCACTTGAGTAGAATGTATATTCCGTGGCTTTGGGGTGAAGTGTTCTGAATATGTTAATTAAGTCCATCTGATCTAGTGAGTCATTTAGGGTTGCTGTTTCTTTGCTGATTGTTTGTCTAGAGGATTTATCCAGTGATGTCAGTGGTGTATTAAAGTCCCCTACTATGATTGTATTGTTGTCGATCTCTCCTTTGATATCTTCCAGGAGTTTTTTTTTATGTATTTGGGTGCTCCTGCATTGGGTGCATATATGTTTACCAGGGTTATATCCTCTTGTTGTATTGATCCCTTTAGTATTATGAAGTGGCCTTCCTTATCTCTTGTTAAGGCCTTCACTTTGAGGTCTATTTTGTCCGATATAAGTATTGCTACCCCAGCTTTCTTTTCATTTCCATTTGCCTGAAAGATATTTTTCCATCCCTTCACTTTCAGTCTGTGTGAGTCCCTTTTAATGAGGTGGGTCTCTTGTAGACAGCAGATGTATGGGTCATGTTTTTTATCCATTCAGCCACTCAATGTCTTTTGGTTGGAGCATTTAGTCCATTTACGTTTAAAGTTATTATTGAAAGGTACTTGTTTTTAGCCATTTCTTTTTGTGTGTGGCTGTTTTCTTTCTGAGCTTTTTATTTCTTTTTACACCAGTCCCTTTAGCATTTCTTGCATTGTTGGCTTGGTGGTGATAAACTCCCTTAGCCTTTTTTTCTATGAAGCTTCTTATTTCCCCTTCAATTTTGAATGATAGCCAAGATGGATAGAGTATTCTTGTATTCAGTCCTTTGCTTTGCATCACTTTGTAGATTTCCGTCCATTCTTTTCTGGCCTGATGTGTTTCTGTTGAGAAATCATTTGATAATCTAATGGGAGATCCCTTGTATGTAACTTTCCGTCTCTCTCTTGCAGCCTGTAAGATTCTCTCTTTGTCCTGAACATTTGCATGGTAATTATGATGTGTCTTGGTGTGGGTCTTTTCGAGTTCACCTTGTTTGGGACTCTCTGTGCTTGTGTGACTTTTTTCTTCCCCACCTCAGGGAAGTTTTCTGATATTATTTCTTCGAATAGGTTTTCTAACCCTTGTTCCTCTTTCTGTTGTTCTGGCACCCCTATTATTCATATGTTGTTTCGTTTCATGTTGTCCCAAAGCTCCCTTAGGCTCTCCTCCTGTCTTTTAATTTTTTTCTCCAATTGCAGTACAGTTTGGGTGTGTTTTGCTTCCCTGTCTTCTAATTCACTAATTCGGTCCTCCGCTTCTCCTAGTCTACTGTTGATGCTTTCAATGGTGTTTTTTATTTCAGCTATATCACTCTTCATTTCTTCTTGGGTCTTGCATAAGTTATTGATTTTTTTCGTCTGTCCCTTCTTGCTTCTTGCATAAGTAGTTGATTTTTTCATCTGTTTCATCTTGCTTCTTGCATATGTTGTTGATTTTTTCCTCCATCCAGTTTATGCACGCTAGGACCCTTATTCTGAATTCTTTTTTTTGTCATGTTGCATGCCTCTGTCTCATTTAGCTGCTTCTCTGGTGAGTCTTCCTTTTCTTTCCTTTGGGGGTTTCTTTGCCTACCCATGTTTGATCTCACTGACATATCTAGATGTTGAGTCGTTCTGTGGCTGCTCCCTGGGTGGCAGTGGCTCCTCGGGCTGTGGTTGCTCCTTGGGTGGTTGTGGTAGCAGCTGTTCCTCAGTTCGCAGCAGCTCCTCTGGTAGGTGCTGTTCACAGCTGTGGTGGCTTTTCTGGCTGGTGCGGGAAGGCTTCACGTACAGCTGCTGTTCCTCAGACAGAGGGTGTGGTGATCAGGAGGCTGCTGTTGCTTGGATCTGCTGCGTTGATTTAAAGGCACAAAATACAACACAACAAGGCACAACATACCAGGCACTGAAACCAAATGTATTTACGGTATTAATAACCCCAAATAAAGGTGGCCACCCAAATTAAGAGTATTAGGGAATAAGGAGGAAAGAAGAGAAAAAGATAACATAGAAAAAGGAAAAGAAAAGAAAAAAATAAAGAAATGCAAAAATGAAATTGAGAAAAAAAAGAGGGGTGGGGGGGAGAGCAAAAAGAGAGAATGAAGCCGAAACTGGTTTGGCTCAGTGGATAGAGCGTCGGGCCTGCGGACTGAAAGGTCCCAGGTTCTATCTCTCTCCCTTCCTCTCTGTAAAAAAAAATCAATAATATATAAAAAGAGAGAGAGAGAATGAAGTAGAAGAGGGGAAGAGAATATTTGTATGAGGAGAAAACTCCGATAGAACTGCCACTAATCCCAACAAATTCCAGCAACAGATCCCTGGAGATGAATGCAAACTACAAACACCCATGATATCAAGAGAGGCAAGGGAAAACAGGAGCACAAAAATAGCCGGCAGGGGAGTGGGGGGGAGTGGAGGGAGGGGAAAAACCAGCCGAAAAAAAGAAAAAGAAAAAGAAAAACAACCTCACAACCAGTCCTAAAAAAGAAAAAAAACACAAAACAAAACAAGCAAAAAACAAACAAAAAACCAATATACTCAACAATCAAGCAAACAGCAAGAAAACAATAGAAAGATAAGAGAAAAAATGTTTGGATAGTGAAGAAGGATAAGGGATAGGTGTATAAGGATTTAGATCAGTGGATTGGAAATAAGATATATCAGTAGGGTGAAATTAGACAGGGGGTAAAAAGACAGAATAGGGAAAATCTAAAGCAAGAATAGGGTAAGAGAAACAGGACACCAAAAGGGGAAAAGTGAGGAAGAGGGTTTTAGCATAGAGGTAAAATTGAGGTAGGGAAAATTGATGCTAAAGGAACGATGAAAATAGAATGGAGAACACTACTCCCAAAATAAAATAAAGAGAAAATAAAATGGCACTTTAAAAAATGGTAAAATGGTAGCAGTAATAATACTGGTTAAAATAAAAATGTAGGCTGAAACCGGTTTGGCTCAGTGGATAGAGCGTCGGGCTGCGGACTGAGGGGTCCCAGGTTTGATTCCGGTCAAAGGGCATGTACCTGGATTGCAGGCACGTCCCCAGTGGGTGATGTGCAGGAGGCAGCTGATCGATGTTTCTCTCTCATCGATGTTTCTAACTCTCTATCTCTCTCCCTTCCTCTCTGTGGAAAATCAATAAAATATATTTAAAAAAATAAAAATGTAGTAATTAAAAGGGTAAAATCAGGTGATGGAAAAAGAAGAAAAAGGAAAAAAAATTGCTTTCTTAGTTAAAAGGCGAAAAAAGAAAAAAAAGAAAAAGAAAAAATTTGCAGTAGTGAAGGTCTTTTGGTTCTTCTACTCTTTAGCCTGGCTCGCCTTAGTCCTGCCAGGTATTCAGGAGAATGTTGAATTTCCCTGCGATACACTGTTCTTCTGTGTTGTAAATCACAGTCCTGATTTTAAAGCAGGCCGTATTTGTGATCCAGACTGCCTTAATTTGTTTTCACCTAAGAGTCAGTTTGTGGCTCAGCCTCTGGGTGGCAGTGTTTTTGGGTTGGCCTCTGAGGCTATACGGCTTCTCTATCCGGCAGCAAGGGTTTATTTTCACTATTGCACTTAAAACTGGTTTGGGGAGGTCAACTGCCCAGAGCTGGTTCTTTAATCGTTACTCTGCTCTGTGTTGTTGGTGGGATTGAAAGTCCCTCTATAGGCCAGACCCTGGTAACTCCCAGGGACTAATCAGATTATTTTAATCCTTTATCTTGTACAGGGTGGAATCTGGGTGTGGCTGTGCACCTTGCCTGGGGTCTGGGGGGAGGAATTCCACCTTCCGGAGAGAATGGCTGCCCCAGTCCTGGGCCCAGGGGTGTCTCAGCACTCAATTCGCTGCCACCTCTCCCGCCCCCCCCCTCTCTCCTCAGCCTCTCCCCAGATTCCACTCGTCCGCACCTTCTCCCTCTCTTCAGCACAGGTGAGTGTCTGTATCCGAACTGTCCTATGAGCAGGGTTCAGTGAAAACAAAGAAACAAACAAATGACGGCCGGCCGCAGAAACGCTCCTCTCTTACCGGCACTGCATGATCTGGTCAGCTCCTCAGGCTGCCCCCTTTAGGCTCAGTCCTCCGTAATCACAGAATCCAAATCTCAAATCCCGTGGTGCCAGGAATCCCGCGGAACTCCTTTCCCCAGTCAGGAGGAAGGGACTGTGACTGTCCCAAGAGACTCGGCTGTCTGCCACTCGGTCTCCCTCCGACCCTCTGGGCTCAGAGGTCTGGCAAACTTTCCTGCCCAGATCCCTGGTTTTTTACCTTTCCAGGGGAGCTCTGCCCTTCCCAGCTGCAAACCGTCTCACCAGCTGAGTAATTTCGCCAATTCGGGGTGGGTGTTATTAGTTTCAGCTGCTTACTCCATTTGCTCCGGGACAGGACCTGGGACGCGTCTGCCTATATCGCCGCCATCTTGCTTCTCCTCCCTTTGTCCATTTTTTGACTGGATTGTTTATCTTCCTTTTATTAAGTTGTATGAGTTCCCTGTAAATTTTGGAGATTAGACCCTTATCGGAGATAACGTTGGCAAATATGTTCTCCCATGCAGTGGGCTTTCTTGTTGTTTTGTTGATGGTTTCTTTTGCTGTGCAGAAGCTTTTTATTTTCATGTAGTTCCATTTGTTTTCCATTGCCCTAGGAGCTGTATTGCTATGACATATGTCTGATATTTTGCTACCTATGGATTCTTCTAAGATTTTTATGGTTTCCCGTCTTATGTTTAAGTCCTTTATCCATTCTGAGTTTATTTTTGTGTATGGTAGTAGTTGGTGGCCTAGTTTCATTTTTTTTGCATGTATCTGTCCAATTTTCCCAACACCATTTATTGAAGAGACTATCTTGACTCCATTGTATTCTCTTGCCTCCTTTCTCAAATATTAACTGAACATAATGGTTTGGATCTATTTCTGGGTTCTCTGTTTGGTTTCATTGGTCTATGTCTGTTCTTGTGCCAATACCAGGCAGCTTTGAGAACAGTGGCTTTGTAATATAGCTTGATATATGGTATTGTGATCCATCCAACTTTGTTCTTTCTCAGATATGCTGGTGCTATTTGGGGTCATTTTTATTCCATATGAATTTTTAGAGGGTTTGTTCTAGGTCTGTGAAATATTCCGTTGGTATCTTAATGGGGATTGCATTGAATCTATAGATTGGTTTGGGTAGACTGGACATTTTAATGTTGTTGATTCTACTAATCCATGAAAGTGGTATATTCTTCCATTTGTTTATGTCTTCCTCTATCTCATCAGTAGACATTTTTTCAACATCCTGTAGTTTTCCAAGTACAGGTCTTTTACTTTCTTAGCTAAGTTTATTCCTAGGTATCTTTTTTTGTTGTTGCCATTTTAACCATTTTTATTTTTTAATTTAATTTTATTGTTTAAAGCAGCGATTCTCAGCCTGTGGGGGCCGCAACCCCTTTGGGGGCCGAATGACCTTTCACAGGGGTTGCCTAAGACCATGGGAAAACACATATATAATTACATATTGTTTTTGTGATTAATCACTATGTTATTAATCCAGATGAATTTTTAAAGAGTTTGTTCTAGATCTTTGAAATATGCCATTGGTATTTTAATAGGTATTGCATTGAATCTATAGGTTGCTTTAGGTAGTATGGACATTTTAGTGATGTTGATGCTACCAATCCATGAACATGTATGTTCTTCCATTTGTTTATGTCTTCCTCTATCTCTTTTTTCATCGTCCTGTAGTTTTCCGAGTACAGGTCTTTTACATCCTTGGTTAAGTTTATTCCTAGGTATCTTAATTTTTTTTGTTGTTGTTGCAATGGTAAATGGGATTTTTTTTTTTTAGTTTTTCTTTCTGTGAGTTCATTACTGGTGTATAAAAAAGCCACAGATTTTTGGGTGTTAATTTTGTATCCTGCTACATTGTCAAATTCATTTATTAAGTCTAGTAGTTTTTTGATGGAGTCTTTGGGGTTGTCTATGTACAATATCATGTCATCTGTGAATAATGACTGTTTTACTTCTTCTTTTCCAATTTGGATGCTTTTTAGTTCTTCTTCTTGTCTAATTGCTATGGCTAGCACTTCCAGTACTGTGTCGAACAGGAGGGGTGAAAGTGGATATCCCTGTTTTGTTCCTGTTCTTAGGGGAAATGGTTGTAGCTTTTGCCCATTGAGTATGATGTTGGCTGTAGGTTTGTCATATATGGCATTTACTAGTATCATGTTGAGATATGCTCCCTCTCTTCCCACTTTGCTGAGAGTTTTTATCAAAAATGGGTGTTGGATTTTGTCAAATGCTTATTCTGTGTCTATTGATATGATCATGTGATTTTTGTTTTTCAATTTGTTTATGTGATGTATCATGTTTATTGATTTGCGAATATTGTACCAGCCTTGCATCCCTGGAATAAAACCCACTTGATCATGACGTATGATCTTTTTAATATTTGCTGGATGTGATTTGCTAATATTGTGTTGAGAATTTTAGCATCTATGTTCACCAGGGATATTGGCCCATAATTCTCTTTCTGTGTAGTGTCTTTATCTGGTTTTGGAATTAGGATAATGCTGGCCTTCTAAAAAGAATTTGGAAGTGTTCTTCCCTCTTGAATTTTCTGAAATAGTTTGAGGGGTATAGGTGTTAGTTCTTCTTTGAATGTTTGGTAAAACTTCACTGTGAAGTCATTTGGACCTGGGTTTTTATTTGGTGGGAGTTTTTTGATTACTGCTTTTATTTTATTGGTTGTTATTGGCCTATTCAGATTTTTTTTGATTCTTCCTGATTCAGTTTTGAGAGATTGTGTTTTTCTTGGAATTTGTCTGTTTCACCCACAGTGTCCAGCTTGTTGGCATATAGTTGTTCATAGTATTTTCTTACAATCTGTTGTATTTCTGTGGTGTCTGTGCTTACTTCTTCACTTTCATTTCTGATTTTATTTATTTGGGTCCTCTCTCTTTGTTTCTTGATGAGTCTGGCTAATGGCTTATCAACTTTGTTTATCCTTTCAAAGAACCAGCCCTAAGTTTCATTGATTTTTTTTGTATTGTTTTTCTTTTTAGTCTCTATGGGATTTATTTCTGCTCTAATCTTTATTATTTCCCTTTTTCTACTTACTCTGGGCTTTTCTTGTTCTCTTACTAGTTCTTTAAGTTGTAGGGTTAAATAGTTTATTGCTGATTTTTCTTGTTTTTTGAGGTATGCTATGCCTGCAGTGCTATGAACTTCCCTCTCAGGACTGCTTTTGCTGTGTCCCAGAGATTTTGGGTTGTTGTGTGTTCATTTTCATTTGTTTCCAGGAAGTTTTTGATTTCTTTCTTGATCTTGTTGATAACCCATTACTGAATGGGTTTAATAACATGCTATTTAGCTTCCAGGTGTTTGAATGTTTTGGGGTGTTTTTACTGTAGTTGATTTCTAATTTCATTCCACTGTGATCTGAGAAGATGCTTGATATGATTTTGTCTTCTTGAACTTGTAGAGACTTGTTTTGTGTTCTAACATGTGTTCTATCTTTGTGAATAATCCATGTGCACTTGAGAAGAATGTATATTCTGCTTTGTTGGGGTGAAATGTTCTATAAATGTCTATTAACTCCATCTGTTCAAGTTTGTCCTTTAGAGTTTCTGTTTCCTTGTTAAGTTTTTGTCTGGGAGATCCTTCCAGCGAAGTCAGAGGGGTGTTAAAGTCCCCTACTATGACTGTATTGTTGTCAACATCTCCATTAAAGTTCTCTAGAAGATTTGTTATATATTGAGGTGCACCTATATTGGGTGCATATATGTTTACCAATGTTATATACTCTTGTTGGATCAATCTCTTTAGTCTTATGTAGTGACCTTTGCTTTCTCTTGTGATGGTCTTCATTTTAAAGTCTATTTTGTTGGATCTGAGTATTGTTCCTCCAACTTTTTTTTTCCATTTGTATGGAAAACTTTTTTCCATCCCTTCACTTTCATCCTGTGTGTGTCTTTTGTTTTGAAGTGGGTCTCTTGTAGACAGCATGTAGTTAGGTCATATTTTTGTATCCATTCTGCTACCCTATGCTTTTTGATTGGAGTATTTAATCCATTTACATTTAGGGTTATTTTTGAGAGGTACTTATTTATAGCCATTTTAATTCTGTATGGCTAGGTTTCTCTGTTTCTTTTTGTCAGCAATCCTTTATAGCACTTTATTTTATTTTTTATTATCTCAAGAGAAACTAGCATATCTAATAAAAGAGTAATATGCAAATTAACCATTACTCCACGACAAATGTGGTGGTGCCCATAGCAGCCGGGGCAGGATGCTGGCAGCATCACCCCGGCAATGTGAGCCCAGCAGGCATTGCTGTGGTGACCTGGAGCAGGCAAACACCCAGCAGGCAAGCGTGGCCCGCAGGCAGCGCCCAGCAGGGCCTGCTTTTGGGTAGCTGTGGGGACCCGTGAGCATGCAAGCACAGCCCACAGGCAGCACCCATCAGGGTCTGCTAGCAGGTCTCCGCAGGGACCCCGGAGCAGGCTAGCTGGCCCACAGGCAGCGCCCAGCAGGGCCTGCTGGTGGGTCACTGGATGTGGTGGGTCACTGCAGTGATCTGCAAGCAGGAAAGCATGGCCCGCAGGCAGCGCCCAGCAGGGCCGGCTGGTGGGTCGCTGGGCATGGCGGGTCGCTGCGGTGATCTGCAAGCAGGCAAGTGCGGCCCACAGGCAGCGCCCAGCAGGGCCTGCTTGCCTGTCACCATGATGTGGAGCAGGGAAGGCTCCACAGAGAGCAGAGAACCATGGAGAGCGGGCCTAAGCCATCAGTAGGACATCCCCTGAGGGCTCCTGGATTGGAGAGGGTGCAGGTCGGGCTGAGGGGCCCTTCTCTCCCCTTCTCCCCCTTCCCCATGCACGAATTTCATGCACTGGGCCTCTAGTTTTAAATATAATAATGGTACATGCAATAAACATCAATTTTTCCAAGAAAATGATCTTAAGTATAATAATTTACATGCAATAAACATTAATATTTCAAGAAAAAAGCATTTTGAGAAACCAAGATGGCGGCATAGGTAAACACTGGAGATTGCTCCTCACGCAACCACTTCAAAAATACAACTAAAAGACAGAAT
>NW_005871718.1:349360-356505 GCF_000147115.1 Myotis lucifugus | reverse complement strand
AGTCTCTAGAGACCCAGACTCATACAGGAGAAGCAGGACTGTCTGTCATCGGTCAGAACCCTAGGGCAGCTTTCTCTCTGAGGGGCTTGCAGCGATTACAGGGACACTGAGAAGCAGAGCCTCTGAAGGCAAGACTGAGAGCAGCCATAACTGCTAGCCCCGCCCTGTTGATCCCATGGGACCTGCCCCGCCCAAGCCCTGCAGGGAGGCTTTTGCTGGATAGCCGCAGGCAAAGGCTAGATTAGCACCTCCCTAGAGATCCAGGAGCCAGGAAGCCCAGAGGTCAGAGTGGGACCATCCAGTTTGCAGCTCCGTGGAACCATAAAGGACACACTCAGGGGGCAGACTCAGTGAGCACCAAAGCCCCATTGAAGCAAGTCTTGCCCCAGAGGGGTGTCTCCAGCACAGAAGTTCTCCCACTGCAGACACAGCTGATTCTCACAGCCAATTGGCCTGGAGGTCAATTCCTCCCAGGGATAACTACAACAATCAAGGCTTAATTACAACAAGACTGTGCACAAAGCCCACAAGGGGGTGCACCAAGAGTGTCTACCTCAGGTAATTGGGACACTTAGCACAGAAAGGCACTCTATCGACACAGCGAAGCATAAAAAATGTCAAGACAAAGAAACAGGACACAAACGACAGAAATGGAGGAAAGCAAACTGCTGGATATAGAGTTCAAAACCACACTTTTAAGGTCTTTAAAGAACTGTCTAGAAGCCGCCGATAAATTTAATAAGGCCCTCGAAAAGACTGGTGAGACTGCCGATAAATGTAGTGAGATCTTCAAGAAGACTGGTGAGACCACCAATAAATGTAGTGAGATCTTCAAGAAATCTATTGAAACCCTCGATGTTGTGATAAAGAACCAACTAGAAATTAAGCATACACTGACTGAAATAAGGAATATTATACAGACTCCCAACAGCAGACCAGAGGATCGCAAGAATCAAGTCAAAGATGTGAAATACGAAGAAGCAAAAAACACACAACCGGAAAAGCAAAATGAAAAAAGAATCCAAAAATACGAAGATAGTGTAAGGAGCCTCTGGGACAGCTTCAAGCATACCAACATCCGAATTATAGGGGTGCCAGAAGAAGAGAGAGAGCAAGATATTGAAAACCTATTTGAAGAAATAATGACAGAAAACTTCCCCCACCTGGTGAAAGAAATAGACTTCCAAGTCCAGGAAGCGCAGAGAACTCCAAACAAAAGGAATCCAAAGAGGACCACACCAAGACACATCATAATTAAAATGCCAAGAGCAAAAGACAAAGAGAGAATCTTAAAAGCAGCAAGAGAAAGATAGTCAGTTACCTACAAGGGAGTACCCATACGACTGTCAGCTGATTTCTCAACAGAAACTTTGCAGGCCAGAAGGGAGTGGCAAGAAATATTCAAAGTGATGAATAGCAAGAACCTACAACCAAGACTACTTTATCCAGCACAGCTATCATTCAGAATTGAAGGTCAGATAAAGAGCTTCACAGATAAGAAAAAGCTAAAGGAGTTCACCACCACCAAACCAGTATTATATGAAATGCTGAAAGGTATCCTTTAAGAAGAGGAAGAAGAAGAAAAAGGTAAAGATACAAATTATGACCAACAAATACACATCTATCAACAAGTGAATCTAAAAATCAAGTGAATAAATAATCTGATGAACAGTATGAACTGGTGATTGTAATAGAGTCAGGGACATAGAAAGGGAATGGACTGACTATTCTTGGGTGGGGGAAAGGGGCGTGGGGAGTGCGGGAAGAGATTGGACAATAATCGTGCACCTATGGATGAGGACAGTTGTGGGGAGTGAGGGCGGAGGGTGGGGTGGGAACTGGGTGGAGGGGAGTTATGGTGGGAAAAAAGAGGACCCAATGTAATAATCTGAACAATAAAGATTTAATTAAAAAAATCTAATTTATGGTACAGGTTTTGAAAACTATTATATATGTGCCAAAGATAAAACTTTCTAATTTATGTTTTTTAAATATGTGTTAAAATTTTGAAAAACTATTTAATAGAGTGAAAAAATATATTCCAATGTAACTTATTTGGTAGTATTATAATAAACTCAAAACTAGCTATAAAAAAAAATAAATAAAAAAGAAAAAAAGAAAAAAGCATTTTAAGTATAATGTTATCAAAACTGTATAACATAGTATGATATCACAAACTGTAGGAATATTAAAAATCTGCCAATAACAGAATTACTACTATTATATTTTAAAATATTATTTTTCAGGTTCTATTTTTCTTAATCAGTTTATGTTGTTCATTATATTCCACAAAGGAGTGAGGTCATGTGATGTTTATCTTTCTCCAACTGGCTTATTTTGCTTAGCTTGATGCTCAGAGCTGGTTCTCTGGCGCAGGCCCCATCCGTTCCTGACCCTCCACAGGGTCTGGGGTTTCAGGTTCTGGAGGAACTAAGAAGCCACGTCTGCTCTGGGGATGATCCGGCCGTACACCTCTGTGTTTGGCTTTAGTAATTCCTGTCAAAGAAAGACGAGATCTCTGAGCCCTGCAGCCTTCTCAGAACAAGTGCCATGTTTCACAGACCCCATGGGGGCTGACTGTCCCTGGGCACCTTCTCCTCCACCCTCTGTTATCACTTTTCACTGCCCTTTCCTGAGCCCGGAAGCATACTCAGGGCTGGGCTGGAGGCAGGTCCTGGGGCTCCTGGCACCTGCAGGACAGAACTTTCATAACCCACACTTACCTCATAGATGGGGCCGGCTGTCCTGGGGTCAGGTAGGGGGCCCTGTGCAGTGGGAGAGAGGGCATCAGAGGACAGGAAGGGAGGGTTTTCTCTGCAGGACTGACACTCTGCCTTCTGAGCACCTGTCTTCACACCTGTAGCCCAGCACCCCAATTTCAGCCCACACTGCACCCCCTCACTCTTGTTTGCCTGGGACCCTGACTGGTGTTCCCAGTGCCCATTGTGCTCCATGCTGGACTCTAGGGTTCTCTTTAGGCCCAGTGAGGAACCCAGGGCAGACTCAGAATGGGGCAGGGCTGGTCCACCCCTGATTGTGGGCCCCTCTAGGCCACTCAGGGTTCCCCTTGTGCTGGCTGTTCTGGAGAAGGGGTCTGTGCTGTGTTGCGAGGTTGGATGGTGCCCCTGCCCTGAGCATGGGTTGCTCAGGCCCTGGGTGAGGGAACAAGGAAGGGATGGACTTACCGGGAAGGCAGAGGTTCCAGAGGGACCCTGGCCTGGGAGCAGAGACAGGAGGAGTTAGCACCCAGGGGGGAAGAAGCTTTTGCATGTTCTTCCAGGAGTGGGTGGTTCTTTAGCTCCCAAGGGCCAGGGGTGAAGGGTCCCAGGGCAAGACCCTCTGGCCATTTCAGGGTCCAGTGAGGGAGAGGTGGTGACACATGACACAGCCTTCAGGTCAGGGTTGACTGGCGATTAGGGGTCCCCTGTGCAGAGTGGTGATGAGAATCCCCCTTGAAGCCCAGGGAAGGGTCAGAGCATGAGGGACCAGGGCAGGGGTGGACACTGTGGGGCAGGCCCAGGGGTTCCAGGATGAACAGACACTCACCAGGGGTGGCTGCTGGAGGTGGGTGCTCTTGGAGGCCATGGCAGTCACTGGCCCTGGGAAAGGTCAGACTTACTTGTGAGGGGTGCAGGGGAGCTTTGGTGTCACAACAGGGGGCAAGGAGGGTCTCCTTTCCCAGAAGAGGGTGGAGGCCTCTCTCCACTGTTTAGAGGGGATGGGTCCAGGAGAGGGGAACTGAGGCAAGGCCTTCAGGATCCACGGGTGACCTGGGCCCACAGGGCAAGGACCCACAGGCAGATGAGGGTCTGGGAGGAGTTACCAGGGAAGGGACTGAGGACCCAGGACAGGAATCCACCCTGAGGGTCTGACTTAGTGGAAAGGTCAAGGCCTCAGGGGGCAGCAGTGCCAGCCTCATGTAGCATTCGGATGAGCGTGGTGCTCTGCTGTAGCCAGACCCGCCCCTCAGGCCTACAGAGCTACACTGTGACCATGGCCTTTCCTGTCTCCATCCACCTGAACTAGAGGCAAAATCCACACCACAGGCTCTGCTGTCCTTTGGAGGCCAGGCCTCCCATCTCACAGGTCAGGATTGTGGTTACCAAACTGGCTTCATGGAGGCATTTGTCCCAACCCTATCTGTCCAGGCTCTTCCACCCTCAGCTGTGTGGCCTTGGCCAGGATGACTTTCAGACCCTGAGGCAGCCCATCCCCTCACCTGGGAGGGTGGACTTAGATAAGCAACAGGAGGTGCCTTACTGAGCACTTACTACCTGCCGGCACCGCTGCAGGTGTGTGGAGGGAACCAGGACAATCCTGAGGGCACAGTTCCTTAATCGTGCCTCATTTATAAGTGAGGAAGCTGTTGAGGAAACCACCCTGGTCAGCAGCTGGTGAGGGAGGAGCTAGATAGAGGGAGTTAGGGGCCTCCATGGGGAAGCTGGAGGCCACAGGGAGCCGGCCCAGAACCCTCTGAAGACAGGGTCTTTGTCCTCCTGGCCTGGGCTCCGCTGGGGGGCAGCCTGGGTCAGGGGACAGGATTAGGGTGAGGGTGAAGGAAATGCCATGGTACCTCCTAGTCCTCCTGAGGTACAGGAAATAGCCCAGGGAGGCCCCCAGAGCCACCACGACGAGGACCCCGATCACGCTGCCAATGATGGTCCCCACAGAGTAGCCCTTGTAGTTTTGTTCTGCTGAAAGGAGAAGGGAAAGGGGGCGGGGTGAAGGCTCAAGTCCACTCAGGGGAAGCCAGGAGGGGCCTTGCAGGAGGAGGCCTGGCAGGGGGAGGAAGGTGCTGCCACCTGGTCTGTGCTGTTTGGGAGTGTCAGTCCTCCTGACACCCCACTTCTGGCAGTTGCATCATTCTCTGTTTTGCACATTTGAAACCTTCCATTTGCTCTACCTTTGCATGTACTCTCACACCCACCGTTCCCATGTCCTGGTATTTTCCTCTTACCTCCTCTTTCCCTCACATATTCTGTCTCTTACCCCTGTTTCTTCTTTTCCATTACTAAGGACAGTCTTAGGGGGCACCTTACCTGTCAACTCACTGCTGATGTGTAATAAAAATGTGCTGAATGTTTTTGATGATCAACAGGGTGGGAAACACTCTACTTTCATGTCATCTGATCCTTTCACCCCCACGAGGGACGGGGGTGTCACCCCCATGAGCACAAACAGAATCAGGGATGGGAGGTGCTTAATAAATGGCTGATCACCAAATCACAGAATTGGTGAATGATAAATGACATTTTCACTGAGTTCCGTTTGACTTTATAGCCACTGACAACAGCGTTTATAAAAATAACAATAATAATTGGTACACTGACTGAGTCCTGACTGAGCATGACCCTGTCTGTGGGCTTTATTTTTATTAACCTCACAAGAAATATCCTAACAACGGTGTTTAGGTCCAGTTGTTTTTTTTCCAGTTTAAAGATGAGGAAACAGGCTCAGGTGGGTGAGAGCCTTCCCTGTGGTCAGACAGCTTATACCCATAGAACCGAGACAACGACGAGATTAGTCTAATTCTGGGGTCCGTACCCATGTGCTCTATAGGCTCTGAAGGAGGCTCCCACCTCCTCAAGGCTTTCATCCATCTCACCCCCTTTCCCATGAAATATACAAAGGCAAGTGGGAGAGGTGGAGAGTCACTTACATTGCACATCCAACCTGAGGGGCTCACTTATGCTGGAACTGACAGGGTTGAAGACCTCACACTGATAACCCCCAGCGTCCTCCCTCCTTACGGGGTCTATGGTGAGGGTGCTCTTGTCCTGGGACAGCATCATCCTGTCCATGAGCAGGAGATTCTGGTTATTGAAGAGCCACCGGATGGAGATTCCCTTGTTATTTGTGAGGCAGGTCAGGACCACGGCGTCCTTATGCTCTGTGACTGTGGCATTGCTGGCTCGGATGGAGGGCTTTCCCACGGGCTCTGTGGAGAAACAGAGGAGGTGACTGACTGAGAGTGGGCTCCTTCCTCAGAGATGTCAGCCACTCACAGCCCACAGTGATTTCTGTACAGGTCTGCCGGAAGCCGGTCCATCCTTGCTGCTTGACACAGTCGTGCAGGAAAGAAACATCTGCACAGCATATGTTTCAAGGGACCTGGCATATATAGCATATTGTTCTTAATATGTTTGCTCTCCTTAGTGCCATGTGTTTTAACCAAGGTTACCTCTCTGAGAAAGGTTGTTTCCCCAGGTGGGGATCTTTCCCTGAGGTTAGGGAGGGGATACAACCCCTTAATTAAGTGCCAGGTGGGTAGTTAAGCTACATAATCTTTACTCCCTGGAATGGAGATAAGAAACGCCCTAACCTTTGTAATAGAAATTGACAGGATTAAAATCGGCTGGTATAAATACGGATGTAAGAAGACAATAATCATCAGATCCTCATCAGATCCTCATCACATCCTCATCAGATCCTCATCAGCTCCTAACCAGAACCTAGCGAGAGAACATGGCAAAAGAACCTGGATAGAACCTTGCTACAGAACCTGGCGATCAAACCTGGCTGGAGAACCTGGAGAAGCTGGATGGAGAACCTAGCAAGAGAACCTGTACACAGAACTTGGCTGGAGATCTTGGACAGAACTTGGCTGGAGATCCTGGAGGGAGAACCTCGCTATGCTGATGAACTGAACCCTGTCTCCATGTCATTCCTTCTTCGCCGACTCCGTCCACACCTTTGGGGATCCCTGGACCCGTTGGGGTTGGACCCCAACACAGGTCACCAGAGGAGGACTCTGACCTCTGCAGGGTGAGGACCTTTGTTCAGGTGACAGTCTGTAAGGAGAGGGCTATACCTCCCTCTTCTCTCCGGATCACCTCAGGATGACCCCTGATCTGTCTCCCTGGACATCTGAGGTATTAGCACCGGGAGCCTTAGACCATGTGTCCAGCATCTTCATCATCAGGTGGCATTTTCCACCCATTGACTTTTGTTTGACTCTTTTCCAGACCTTTCTATAACTTTCTAAATAATATTACCCCCTCTCTAGTATAGTGGCTATTTGTAGAGATGGGAAGGCATTTCCCTTTTTAAAAATAATTATAGAGAGTATAGCCCAGCCAGTCTTAATGACCTTAGGACCTGAGAAGTTTCAATATAAAGGATTTCTCAGTCTGATATGACTTTCA
>NW_005871718.1:333034-341152 GCF_000147115.1 Myotis lucifugus | reverse complement strand
CCCCTCACCAGCCAGCAGGAGCCCCTCCCAGGGGACAAGTCCTCTGTGGGCAGGGGCTGAGGGGGACTCCATGGTGTCTGCTGCTCTGTTCCTCCCTCTGTGGGAAGAGCTTGGATTCGAGAAATGCTCACAAGCACTGTTGTCCTGATGGGTGGGATGTGCTGTTCCTCCTCCCTGTGCACTGAGCCTCCTCCTTGGCCAAGATCACTTCCCTGGTCACATGGGCCAGGGGCGGGGTCTGTACCAGGTTCCTCCCTGCCCTCCCCTTATTCCTGCCTCCCCTTTTCTTTCCTCTACATTTGCATTCCCTGTAACTGCTGAGGCTTCTACCTTCTTCCCCAGTGACTCCTTCCCATGGACACACACACACACACACACACACACACACACACACACACACACCTTGCTTGTGTTGTAGGCAGTTAGGCCTGAGCAGAGTAGGACAATAGGCCAGTAGGGAAGGTCACCAGAATGGAAATCCCTGGTTACCTAGCAATGTGCTAAACTGGACTGGGTCCTTGCCCCTTGGGTAACCTTTCTTTCCTGACCATATTCTGGTTTTGCAGTTTAGACCCTCTGACCTTTCATATCACCGGTCATGTGGTTCAAGCCCTCCCCTGACCTTTCCTCCCTTGGCATGTTGTTACCCATGTGGGGTAGATGCCCTTTGAGGGGGAAGAAACCAGAGGACCTAAAAATAACCCTTCAGCATTAAGCCCCCAGGACAATGAGGCTCTGACTGGCATCAAATACATCAGCAAAATCAGAGGAGTCAGGACAGCTGACATCAGGATCTACTGCATTGACTGATGACCTTCAATTCTAAATGACACACCAGGAAAGCTGATAAATATTTTATTGGGATCCTCCCCTGAGCCCTCCAGACAACTACCCTGAAGAAGTAGGTCCCAGTGCGACTCTTTCTCTCTGGAACACATCGTGGCTGTCTCCACTCCTTCTTTCCTCAAGGCTCTTATCTTTGTTTTCTTTCTCCTAAGCTCCATGGGTCCTTCTTTTGCCGCTGTAACTAGTTTCTGAGCCCATTTCTTCCACAGCTCACTTCTTCTACCTCTATAACTTTCTAAATAAACTCTCTCTTATAATTTGAGCTCTTGACTCTGAATTCTTCTCTTAGCTGAACTCAAGAACCAAGGTTGCTGAACTGAGATCCCATCTAACTCTGCAGGTTAACACCTGGTGCCATGCCACCGCTCACAATTGGACAAGCAGAAGCTTGGGGTGTACATATCCAGGGGGTCTCCCACAGGTCTGTGTGGAGTGCACAATAGCCTTCCCACCGCCTTCTCTCATCCCCATTTGGCTCTTATCTTCAGAGCAGAAGCCTGGGCTGACATGGAATTCAGGGATGCCACCCCACTGTGTATGGTATCATCTATGAAACTTTCTAAAGATTTCAATGCCCAGAGGGACATCTTATAAATGTTGCTTCGGCAACTGCCCAGCTAAGATGGATGCCCAGCCAGAATGAGACCCCGTGATGTGGAAATGGGGACTCCCTTGCCCCTCTCCTGTTCATAGGGCGGGTCTGCAGGTCCTGCTAAAAATGCAGATTCTGACTCATGTGGATGAAAGGGGCCACATGTTAACCTGACAAGCTCAGGGAAGGCCTGCATGGCGGTCTTGCAAACTCAGAGACCTAAAGTAACCACAAAGGATGGTCTGAAATTAAACTTTAACTAAAAGCAGTTATGGTGGGTAGTTACATCCTAGATTGGTATCTTCACTGACAAGGTCAACCCTTACCTTATCTGAGCCTATCTATCTTTTTGTATCTATGATGACATATCCTTGAAATGTCTGGGTAACTTGTAACTTCTCTTTTCCCACCCCTTGGGGGCACAACCTAATGTGCCTGGGGCCAGGACAGATACCACAAATTCCTTCATTGTTGTTGTTATCATGTCAGTTGTTGACTATTAACTATCCTGTACCCATCTAAGTATATGTCTAACATTTTACTTTTTATCCAACCCCCGAGGTTTCCCCACTTTGCTTTCTCCCGCCTCTCTAATCTTTCACCAATGGATTTAATGTAACCCACCTAGGCCCCTCCTGTGATTGCAATGTATAAAAATAGATGAAAAAACCTCCATTCTCTGGAGCACTATCCCAATTCCTTGAGATACTGCTTCTTGGCAATTGTTGACATTTTGGTTTAAATAAACTCATGAATTCTTTACAGGTTTGAATGTTTTTAAGTTAACATTACTTGGCGTATTCTCGGCAGGATTCCAAAGAAGCTCACCCAGGACCTTCCAGGGGACCCGGACTTGTTTCTAGGATCCAGCAAAGGGCCCATTGAGCCCGCTGGTTCCCTGTCCATTGGGTGAACCTGGGTGAGTTGTCTTTTGGGTGCAGGACCTTCCCTTACTTTTGTTTGAGGGTCTGACTTTATTTGAGCTGTGTCTTACAATCCTTGAGGTGGAATTAAAGTTAAGGGTTGACAGAAGTCAGGCTAAGGCAAGACTGGAGGGAAAAAATGGGTGGCTGGTTTTGATTTTGGCTTTTTAATTAGAATTGCTTTTTGAGAGTCTGAGCAAAAAACCTTTGTTGTATAAATGAGCTGAACACATCAGGTCATAAGATAGAGAGGCACATCCTCCCTGCAGTCTAATTCTTGGTTATTCATAGGTGACTAAGAATCTTTGTGGAGGTGTCAGAAGTGCAGGAGCCCCACAGGGAAGGGCCAGCTCAACTGTAATTAACTAACTGGCATGTCTATGGGCCACCCTAAGGCTTGGTCTGCCCGGGCCCGAACCCTTCCTGTTGTTTTAGACAGCCAGGAGAGAAACTGAGGCCACACTTGACCCACTACATAACATATCCTGGAAATTTGCTCAGACTACAGATATCCAAAAAGAAAATAACATGGGAAATTGTGCCTCCAAGGCTATAAGCTCCCAAACCTCAACCCTCATTTAATATTCCTGTTAGGAAGCCTTTACTTGCAAGTGCTTTACAGAAATGGGAAGATTTAACTAGAAAATATCAACTTAGAAATGGCCAAAATGCAGTTGTTTGGGGTCACTACATTACTATTTTGCATGCAGAAATTAGAAAAATGCCAGCTCTGAAATGAAACTGAATGGCTATATGGGAAGCGTATCTTGATTTGGAAATTAGAAGCTTGTAAGGAGAAGCACAGAAAAAATAATTCTTCTAATAAAAGGAAGGAAATTAATAAGAAATTTTAGAGACTGTCTCAGAACTGTTCTGAAGTTAATAAATGCCTACACCCCATTTCCCCCCTTTTTTTCTGACCTTCCTTGTCCGAATTTGCCCTTCCCTCCCCCCTCTTCCTTCTCCTTCCATCTCCTCTATTACCACTGACTTGAAGGAAAATGAGAATAGGAATTCTAACAGCTCCCTTTGGAAAAAGCTGGTCTCAGCTAGAGAGGAACCAGCAATTGTTCCCGACTTTATCTGGGACCCTGATGGATTCACAAAAATTTAACTGTTAGAACATGTAATCCTGGCTATTCTGACCTATTCCAACTAATACACCTATTGTTTCTGAGAGCAAGGCAACAGGATTACTAAATAAGGTCTGCTGTGAAACTGGAGAGGAGTCTTTTGCAATAAAAAGCGAGGTCACCATAGGAAAGACTCTTTTAAAAAGAAAACCTGAAGTGTGATTTACAAAGAGGAAACAGAAGCAAACATAGGGGGGCTCCAGGACTATGAGAGGGTATTTCCCCCTTCTCCTTACTAATATTTTAGGAGAAATTGAAATTATCTTTAAAAGGGACGTTACTAAGGCCCTTGGAGTTATTGGGGCTACTTTATCTGTACTTAACTTTACCCATCTACGTTTCCCTCTCCCTCGGAGTAAAGCTTCTGTAGAAATGGTAGGGGTGTCTAAGCAACCAATGGCTGTTTTAAAATCAGAATCTATTTCCTTTCAATTAGGGCATGTAAAGTGGCAACATATTTTACTGGTCAATTCGGTCCCAATTCACCTGATAGAGATTTTAAAATTAGTGATGCCCACATGTCTCCCCCCCCCCCCCCTCCGCCCCCCAAAAAGCTAATATGTATTCAGAACTAAATGGAACAGATTCTGAACCAAAAAGGGAAAATGATGATTTTAAGGGAATCTCCAAGAGGAAACTAATCTTGAGACTGACGGAATCTTTGCTAACCACCTTTTCATTATTAGCTTCTATGAGAGTCAGAGAATGCTTAACAGGAGACCCGCCCAAACAGCCCAGAGACTTGTAGAGAGGCCTAACCTCGGCTTGCTACACATGCCTCTGTAGATGGGGAACCAGGCCACAGTGCCTTGAGAGTCCCCTTTTCTTTTGGGGTACAAATGCTTCAACTGGGAGAAATTTGACTCGGGATCCCTCAAGAAGAAAAAAAATGCTAATCTTCTTTTGCAAATAGAGCCTGGCCCCACTATAAAGTGAACAATGAAGAGGTTTGGCCAGTTAATGGCACCATTAAGTTTCATGCTACCCTGCCAGCAGCTAGACCTGTTTTCACATTCCCAGGGAAGTGAATGGAGAATGAGGCCTACTTACATCAATATGTCTTTTCCATACCTGTAAGCAGTTATGAGTCAGAAATGGCACTCAGCTATATGCCACCTATAAACTAGATCTCTCTGTAATTGCTACAGAACTTCAGAGAAAAATATACTCAAATAAAAAGAAACATTTCAAAATGGATGAATTCGTCCTTTTGCCAACATTTGCCAGTCCTTGAGGGATTAAAGTACTGTGCTGTTCTTATTTTACTGTGCAGTGTTTCAAGGTCAGAGGTGTGGCTCCAGAATATGAAAGCCCACGAAATCATTTTACATTCCCCTATTCAGCTCAAAATGCTATAATTGGCTTTCCAAATCCAAAGTCCCAGGACCTTTGAGATGTAAATATCAGGAACTCTGGTTTGGACCATTTTTAAATACAAATCTCTACAAGCTAGAATTACAACTGAAATACCTAGAAAGGCTTCCTAAATAATCAACAGAAAACTCACAGGAGAGAACCCTGATATCCAAGGACCGAAGGTGGAGACCGCATAGAAACTGGTCGGAGGGGCGGAGGTGCGAAAGGGCTGGTGGGGCATCCACAGACAGCAACTGAAGTTCTGGAGAGATATCTCAGCTGGGGTAGGGGGTGGGGAGGGGGGTTGCCACTATGAACTCTGGAATCTTATCCCAAAGCTGGGATCCCCAGCAGAGAGCACCAAATCTGAGGAGGGTATCCACATAACATCTAGCTGTGAAAAGCAGTGGGGTCTGTCTGTCAGGGAGTGGCAGCTGAAAGTTTGAGCATCCTCTTGAAGGGCCAATGCACACAAATTCCCTGGAGTGCCACCCACCTTGTGCTCTGGCAGAGGGAGATGAAGTGGCCTGGAGCTGTGTGAGTAGAACCCAGGACTGGGGAATCAGGGGATTGAGCTCAGAAGGCAGACACCCCAAGTTTCTTCGGCAGAGTCATTCCCTCAGTGGAGGACATCTTTCTCATGTAGACATTTGACTTGCCTAGGGGGGAGACAGTCTACACACCATATTGGAAAACACCTTGCCCCGAGGCCACTTAAGAGATTAAAAGTAACAATTATGCCCTGACCGGTTTGGCTCAGTGGATAGAGCATCACTTGCAGACTGAAGGGTCCCGGGTTCGATTCCACTCAAGGGCATGTACCTTGGTTGCGGGCACATCACAAGTGGGGGGGGGGTGCAGGAGGCAGCCAATTGATGTTTCTCTCTCATCGATGTTTCTAACTCTCTATCCATCTCCCTTCCTCTCTGTAAAAAAATCAATAAAATATATTTAAATATAATAAAAAAATAAATGTTTCCCCATTCTGCCCTTAAAAAAAAAGTAACAATTAGCCTCCAGTCAGAAGCAACTGCCCCATCCTGTTGAAAAAACTCTCTCTACACAGGAGGATGATTGCCTGGGGCAATTCAAGTTGGAATCTTATTACTTTGTAGACAGAGGCAGTCTCTGGAGGCTTTGAGTCTTTGCCTGATTCAATTAGTCAGAAACAGCCTTTAACACTGTCCTGCACTAGAGATTGAGAGGTGCAGAGGATCTACCTAATACACAGTCACAAACCCAAACAGACAACCAAAATGAGGAGACCAAGAAACAACCCCCAAATGAAAGAACTAGAGAATGTTCCAGTTCCAAGAAGAGATAAATGAAGCAGAGATAAGAAATTTATCTGAAACAGAGTTCAGAGTAGTGATGATAAAAATGATCAACAGTAGGAAAAAAGATATAGTAACTATGAAAAAAGAACAGTCTGAGATAAAGAATGGCACAACACAAATAAAGTACACATTGGAAGGAATACACAGCAGAGTAGGGGAAGCTGAGGATCAAATCAGTGAATAGAAGACAGAATTGAAAATATCACTCAATCAGAGAACCAAAAACCAAAAAACAACAACAATTAAAAAGCAGGAAGACAGCTTAAGGGAGCTGTGGGACAATATAAAATGTAACAATATTAGAATAGCAGGTGTGCCAGAAGAGGCAGAAAGGGAGAAAATAAGAGAAAAGGTGTTTGAAGAAATAATGGCAGAAAGCTTCTCTAACCTGATAAAGGAAAAAGTCACACAAGTTCAGGAGGCACAGAGAACCCCAAACAAGAAGAACACAAACAGAGTCATGCCCAGACACATCATAATTAAAATGCCAAAAATTAAAGACAAAGAGAGAATCTTAAAGGCAGCAAGAGAAAAGAAAACTGTTGCCTACCAAGGAGTTCCCATAAGGCTGACACCTGATTTCTCATCAGAAACTCTACAGGCCAAAAGGGAATGGCATAAAGTACTCAAGGTAAGAGAAAGTAAGGATCCGAGACCAAGATTACTATATCCAGCAAGGCTATCATTCAAAATAGACAGTCAAATAAAGAGAGCTTCCCAGACCAAAAAAAAAAAAAAAAAAAAAAAAAAAAAAAAAAACGGCTAAAGAAGTTCATCTCCAGCAAGCCAGCAATACAAGAAATGCTAAAGCAATTGCTGTAAGAAATTGCTGAGTAGACGAAACAAAGAGAGTAACCTAGACATACAGAGTTAAAATGACTATAAATAAGTACCTCTCAATAATAACCCTTAATGTAAATGGATTAAATACTTTAATCAAAAGGCATAGGGTAGCAGAATGGATACAAAAACATGACCTGACTATATGCTGTCTACAAGAGACCCACCTCAAAACAAAAGACACACACCAAGTGAAAGTGAAGGGATGGAAAAAAATTTTCATGCAAATGGAAAAGAAAAAAAAAAGCTGTAGTAGCAATACTCATATTTGACAAAATAGACTTTAAAATGAAGGCCATCAAAAGAGACAACAAAGGTGCCCTAGCTGGTTTGGCTCAGTGGATAGAGTGTAGGCCTGAAGACTGAAGGGTGTCAGGTTTGATTCTTGTTAAAGGCACCTTAACAAGAATCAAAGGTTGTGGGCTTGATCCCTCCTGCATGCACAGGTTGTGGGCTTGATCTAGTAGGGGGCATGCAGGAGGCAGTCAATCAATGATTCTCTGTCATCATTGATGTTTCTATCTCTCTCTCCCTCTTCCTTCCTCTTTGAAATCAATCAATATAGATATACTAGAGGCCTAGTGCATGAATTTGTGCATGGGTGGGGTACGTCGGCCTGGCCAGTCATCAGGGTCAATCAGGGCCATCTTTCCCAGTCCCCATAGGGGCTGATGGGGGCCAGCTGGCTGAGGGGAGAGACTACGGGAGGTTGGCCAGCCATGGGAGGTTGGCTGTTGGAGTGCACTGACAACCAGGGGGAAGCTCCTACATTGAGTGTCTGCCCCCTAGTGGTCAGTGCGCATCATAGCGACTGGTCAACTGACTGTTCGGTTGTTCGGTAGCATCCTATCTAATAATGGACAAACATGGTAATTGACCATACCTTTGCTACGCCTCCCATGGGCTAATCAGCACAATATGCAAATTAACCGCCAACAAAGATGGCGGCTAATTTGCATACTGCAGGCAGGGTGGGACAGCGCCATCCCGCCTGCCCTGCCACCATCCGGGCCTGCTATCTGCAACCCGGGGCGGCGGGCGTCCCAAAATGCCACCCGATCCAGGGTGGCCGGTCCGGTGCAGCAGTGATC
>NW_005871718.1:230959-248069 GCF_000147115.1 Myotis lucifugus | reverse complement strand
TGGAGTCCCCTCCCCCATCCTACTCTGCTCCCCTTTCTTCTCCCCTCAGGTCCAAACAGAAGGCTGTCCCCTCCCCCTTGTTTTCTCTGAGAGCCTGTGCTCCCCAGGAGTCCCCAGCTAGCCTGTGCCTCTCCTCCTCCCATCCACCACCAGGTAGTTGTCCCCTCTCACCAGCCAGCAGGAGCCCCTGCCTGGGGACAAGTCCTCTGTGGGCAGGGGCTGAGGGGGACTCCATGGAGTCTGATGCCTGCTCTATCCCTCCTTCTGTGGGAAGATCTTGGATTCTAGAAATGCTCACAAACACCGCTGTCCTGGTGAGTGGGATGTGCTGTTTCTCCTCCCAGTGCACTGAGCTTCCTCCTGGGCCAAGATCACTTCCCTGGTCACATGAGCAGGGGCGGGGTCTGTACCCAGGTTCCTCCCTGCCCTCCCATTATTCCTGCCTCCCCTTTTCTTTCCTCTACGTTTGCATTTCCTGTAACTGTTGAGGCTTCTACCTTCTTCTGCAGTGACTCCTCCTTATTCACACACACACACACACACACACACACACACACACACACACTCACACACACCTTGTTTGTGTAGTAGGCAGTTAGGCCTGAGCAGCATAGGACAATAGCCCAGTAGGGAAGTTCACCAGAATGAAAAGCACCAGGTACCTAGCAATGTGCAAAACTTGACTGGGACCTTGCCCCCTTGGCAACCTTTCCTCCCCGAGCATACCCTGGTTTTGCAGTTTAGATCCTCTGACCTTTCACATCACTGGTCATGTGGTTCAGGCCCTCCCCTGACCTTTCCTCTCCTGGCATGTTCTTAGTCATGTGGGTTAGACGCCCTTAGAGGGGGAAGAAACCAGAGGACCTAAGAATAGCCCTTCAGCATTAAGCCCCCAGGACAATGAGGTTCTGACTGGCATCAAATACATCTCAGCTTCAGTTGTATTTCAGCTTCAGACCCAGAAAAGCAGCAAAATCAGATTAGTCTGGACATAGCTGACGTCAGAATCTACTGCATTGACTAATCACCTTTGACCCAAAAGGACACACCTGGAAAGCTGATGAATATTTTATTGGAATCCTCCCCTGAGACCTCCAGACAGCTACCCTCAAGAAGAAGGACCCAGTGTGGCTCTTTCTCTCTGGAACACACCGTGGCTGTCCCCACTCCTTCTTGCCTCAAGGCAGTTATATTTGTTCTTTGTCCTAAGCTCCAAGGGTCCTTCTTTTGTTCAGTAACTAGTTTCCTGAGCCTATTTCTTTTACAGCTCACTTCTTCTACCTCTGTGACTTTCTACATAAACTCTCTCTTATAATTTGAGTTCTTGACTCTGAATTCTTCTCTTAGCTGAACTCAAGAACCAAGGTTGCTGAACTGAGATCCCATCTAACTCTGCAGGTTAACACCTGGTTCCATGCCACTGCTCATAATTGGACAAACAGAAGCTTGGGGTGTACGTATCCAGGGTGTCTCCCACATCTCTGTGTGGAGTGCACAGTAGCCTTCCCACCACCTTCTCTCATCCCCATTTGGCTCTTATCTTCAGAGCAGAAGCCTGGGGTGACATCAGGAATTCTTGTCACAGGGATGCGACCCCATTGTGTATCCTATCATCTATGGAACTTTCTAAAGATTCAATGCCCAGGGGACATCTTAGAAATGCTGCTTTGGCAGCTGCCCAGCTATAGTAGATGCCCAGCCAGAATGAGACCCCATGGTGTGGGTATGGGAACTCCCCTCCCCATGTCTGTGCATTGGGAGGGACTGCAGGTCCTGCTAAAAATGCAGATTCTAACTCATGTGGATGAAAGGGGCCACATGTTAACCTGACAAGCTCAGGGAAGGCCTGCATGGCTGTTTTGTAAACTCAGAAACCTAAAGTAATCACAAAAGATGGTCTGTAATGAAACTTTAACTAAAAGCAGTTCTGGTGGGTAGTTACATCCTAGGTTGGTATCTTCACCGACAAGGTCTACCATTACTTTAACTGAGCCTATCTGTCTTTTTGCATCTATGATGACATATCCTTGAAATGTCAGAGTAACTTGTAACTTCCCTTTTCCCCGACACCCTGGGGCACAACCTAATGTGCCTGGGCACCAGGACAGATACCACAAATTCCTTCATTGTTATTGTTATCATGTTAGTTGTTGACTATTAACTATTAACTATCCTGCACCCATCTAAGTATGTGTCTATCGTTTTACTTTTTATCCAATTCCAGAGGTTTCTCCACTTTGTTTTCTCCTGCCGCTCTAAGCTTTCACCAATGGATTTTATGAAACCCACCTACGTCCCCTCCTGTGTTTGCAACGTATAAAAATAGGTGAAAAAACTGCCATTCTCTGGAGCAGTATCCCAACTTGTTGAGATACTGCTTCCCGGCCATTGTCGACAGTTTGGCTTAAATAAACCCACACAAATTCTTTACAGGTTCAAATGTTTTTATGTTAACATTACTTGGCGTATTCTCGGCAGGACTGCAAAGAAACTCACCCAGGACCTTCCAGCAGACCCAGACCCCGTGCTAGGATCCAGCAAAGGGCCCATTGAGCCTGCTGGTTCCCCGTCCATTGGGTGAACGTGGGTGAGTTGTCTTTTGGATCCAGGATCTTCCCTTACTTTTGTTTGAGGGTCTGACTTTATTTGAGCTGTGTCTTAAAATCCTTGAGGTGGAATTAAACTTAAGAGTTGAAAGAACCCAGGTTAAGGGTTGACAGAACTCAGGCTAAGGTAGGACTGGAGGAAAAAAAATGGGTGGCTGGTTTTTATTTTGGCTTTTTAATTGGAATTGCTTTCTGAGAGTCTGAGCAAAAATCCTTAGCTGTATAAATGAGCTGAACTCATCAGCTCATAAGATATAGGGGCACATCCTCCCTGCAGTCCAATTCTTGGTGATTCATAGGTGACTAAGAATCTTTGTGGAGGTGTCAGTGCAGGAGCCCCATAGGGAAGGCCCAGCTCAACTGTAATTAACTAACTGACTTGTCTATGGGCCACCCTAAGTCTTGGTCTGCCCGGGCCCGAACCCTTCCTGTTGTTTCAGACAGCCGGGAGAGAAACTGAGGCCACACTTGACCCACTACATAACATATCCTGGAGATTTGCTCAGACTACAGATATCCAAAAAGAAAAAAATTTAACATGGGAAATTGTGCCTCCAAGGCTATAAGCTCCCAAACCCCAGCCCTCATTTAATATTCCTGTTAGGAAGCCTTTACTTGCAAGTACTTTACAGAAATGGGAAGATTTAACTAGAAAATATCAACTTAGAAATGGCCAAAATGCAGTTGTTTTTGGGTTTATACATTAATATTTTGCATGCAGAAATTAGAAAATGCGGGCTCTGAAATGAAACTGAATGACTATATGGGAAGCATATCTTGATTTGGAAATTAGAAGCTTCTAAGGAGAAGCACAGAAAAAATAATTCTTCCAATAAAAGGAAGGAAATAATAAGAAATTTTAGAGACTGTCTCAGAACTGTTCTGAAGTTAATAAATGCCTACACCCCCATTTCCCCCACTTCCTTTCCAACCTTCCTTGTATGGACTTGCCCTTTCCTCTTCCTTCTTCCTTCCCCTTCCCACTCCTCTATTACCACTGACTTGAAGGAAAATGAGAATAGGAATTATAAAAGCTCCCTTTGGCAAAAGCTGGTCTCAGCTAGAGAGGAACCAGCAATTGTTCCCGACTTTATCTGGGACCCTGATGGATTCACAAAAATTTCACTGTTAGAACAATCGTGTCTATTCTGACCTATTCCAACTAATACAGCCACTGGTTTCTGAGAGCAAGGCAACAGGATTACTAAATAAGGTCTGCTGTGCAGCCGGAGAGGAGTCTTTTGCAATAAAAAGCGAGGTCACCATGAGAAAGACTGTTTAACAAGAAAACCTGAAATGTGATTTACAAAGAGGAAACAGAAGCAAACATAGGGCGGCTCCAGGACTATGAGAGGGTATTTTCCCCTTCTCCTTACTAATATGTTAGGAGAAATTGAAATTATCTTAAAAGGGGACATTACTAAGGCCCTTAGAGATACTGGGGCTTCTTTATCTGTTCTTTACCCTACCCGTCTACGTTTCCCACTACCTCAGAGTAAAGCTTCTGTACAAATGGTAGGGGTGTCTAAGCAACCAATGGCTGTTTTAAAATTAGAACCTGTCCCCTTTCTTTCTTTCTTTTTTTTTAATATATTTTATTGATTTTCCACAGAGAGGAAGTGAGAGAGATAGAGAGTTAGGAACATCGATCAGCTGCCTCCTGCACATCTCCCACTGGGGATGTGCCCGCAACCCAGGTACATGCCCTTGACCAGAATCGAACCTGGGACACCTGAGTCCGCAGGCCGACGCTCTATCCACTGAGCCAAACTGGTTTTGGCGAACCTGTCCCCTTTCATTTAAGGCTGTGGTTGGCAAACTGCGGCTCAGGAGCCACAAGCGGTTCTTTGGTGCCGGAAGCCAGTCCATCCTTGCTGCTTGACACAGTCGCTGCAGGAAAGAAACATCTGCACAGTATATGTTTCAAGGGACCTGGCATATATAGCATACTGTTCTTAATATGTTTGCTCCCCTTAGCACTATGTGTTTTAACCAAGGTCACCTCTCCGAGAAAGGTTGTTTCCCCAGGTGGGGATTTTTCCCTGAGGTTAGGGAGGGGATACAACCCCTTAATTAAGTGCCAGGCGGGTAGTTAAGCTACATAATCTTTACTCCCTGGAATGGAGATAAGAAACACCCTAACCTTTGTAATAGAAATTGACAGGATTAAAATCGGCTGGTATAAATACGGATGTAACAAGACAATAAACATCAGATCCTCATCAGATCCTCATCACATTCTCATCAGATCCTCATCAGATCCAGATCAGATCCTAAACAGAACCTGGCTGGAGAACCTAGACAGAAGGTGGCGAGAGAACCTACACAGAACTTGGCTGGAGTTCCTGGCTAGAGATCCTGGCTAGGCTGCTGATCAACTGAACGCTGTCTCCATGTCATTCCTTCTTTGCCGACTCCGTCCACACCTTTGGGGACCCCTGGACCTGCTGGGGTTGGGCCCCAACACTTTGGCCCCTTGAGTGTGGCTCTTCCTAAGCCTTAGGAGGACCCTAATTAATTTAATAACACTGTACCTAACTATATAGTTTAAGTTTAAGAAATTTGGTTCTCAAAAAAAATTTCAATCCTTGTACTGTTGATATTTGGCTCTGTTGACTATTGAGTTTAACGACCATTGAATTAGGGCATGTTAAGGGGCAACATAATTTACTGGTCAATTCGGTCCCAATTCACCTGATAGAGATTTTAAAATCAGTGATGCCCACATGTCCCCCCCCCCTCGCCCCCACCCTGGCCCAGAAAGCTAATATGTATTTAGAACTAAATGAAACAGGTTCTGAAACAAAAAGGGAAAATGATTTTAAGGGAACCCCCAAGAGGAAACTAATCTTGGGACTGACCGAATGTTTGCTAACCATCTTTTCATTATTAACTTCCATGAGAGTCAGAGAGAATGCTTAACAGGAGACCGGCCCTACTCAGAATGGCCCAAACAGCCCAGAGACTTGCAGAGAGGCCTAACCTCGGCTTGCTACACATGCCTCTGTAGATGGGGAAGCAGGCCACAGTGCCTTGAGAGTCCCCTTTTCTTTTGGGGTACAAACTCTTCAACTGGGAGAAATTTGACTCAGGTCCCCCAAAGGGAAAAAAAGGCTAATCTTCTTTTGCAACATAGCCTGGCCCCACTATAAAGTAGACAATGAAGAGGTTTGGCCAGTTAATGGCACCATTAAGTTTAATGCTACCCTGCCTGCAGCTAGACCTGTTTTCACATTCCCAGGGAGGTGAATGGAGAATGAGGCCTACTTAGATCAATGTGTCTTTTCCATACCTGTAAGCAGTTATGAGTCAGCTATATGCTACCTGTAAACTAGATCTCTCTGTAATTGCTACAGAATCTCAGAGAAAAATATACTCAAATAAAAATAAGCATTTCAAAATGGATGAATTAGTTCTTCCTTTTGCCAACATTTGCCAATCCTTGAGGGATTAAAGTACTGTTCTTGTTTTACTGTGCCCTGTTTTCATCGTCAGAGGTGTGGCTCCAGAATATTAAAGTCCACTAAATCATTTTGCATTCCCCTATTCAGCTCAAAATGCTAGAATTGGCTTTCCAAATCCAATGTCCCAGGACCTTTGAGATGCAAGTATCAGGAATTCTGGTCTGGGCCATTTTAAAAATATAAATCTCTATAAGCTGGAATTACAACTGAAATACAGAAAGACTTCCTGAATAATGAATGGAAAACTCACAGGAGAGAATCCTGATACCCAAGGATCGAAGGTGGAGACTGCATATAAAGGGACAGTTAATAGAGATTTGGTAGGAGGGGCAGAGGCCAGAAAGCGCTGGCAGGGCACCCACAAACAGCAACTGAAGTCCTGGAGAGATATCTCAGCTGTGTGTGTGTGTGTGTGTGTGTGGGGGGGGGGGGGTTGGGGGGGCGCGGTTGCCACTATGAACTCTGGGATCTAATCCCCAAGCTGGGATCCCCAGCAGAGAGAACCAAATCTGAGGGTACCCACATAACATCAAGCTGTGAAAAGCAGTGGGGTGCTGTCTGCCAGGGAGTGGCAGCTGAAAGTTTGGGCATCTTCTTGAAGGGCCAATGCACAAAAATTCCCTGTGGAGCCACCCACCTTGTGCTCTGGCCGAGGACGGTGAAGTGGACTGGAGCTGTGAGAGCAGAACCTAGGACTGGGAGCTCTGGGGATAGAGCTCAGAAGGCAGACACCCCAATTTTCCTCAGCTGAGTCATTCTCTAACACAGTGCAGGACATATTTCCCACATAGACATTTGTCTAGCATAGGAGGAAGACAGTCGACACACCATATTGGAAAACACCTTCCCCTGTGGCCACTTAAGACTTGCAAATCAAAAACAACAATGAGGTGCCATCTCACACCTGTCAGAATAGCTATCATCAACAAATCAACAAACGACAAGAGCTGGCTAGGATGCAGAGAAAAAGGAATCCTCATGCACTGCTGGTGGGAATGCAGACTGGTGCAGCCACTGTGGAGAACAGTATGGAGTTTCCTCAAAAAATTAAAAATGGAACTCCCATTTGACCCAATAATACCATTTCTAGAAATATATCCCAAGAAATCAGAAACACCAATCAGAAAGGATATGTGCACCCCTATGTTCATAGCAGCACATTTACAATAGCCAAGGTTAGAAAACAGCCTAAGTGCCCATCAGCAAATGAGTGGATTAGAAAACGGTGGTACAGCTACACAATGGAATACTACGCTGCTGTAAAAAAGAAGGAACTCCTACCATTTGCAACAGCATGGATGGATGTAGAGAGCATCACTGTAAGCGAAATAAGTCAGTGGAGAAAGATAAGTATCACATGATCTCACTCATTTATGGAATATAATGAACAACATAAACTGATGAACAAAAATAGAGCCAGAATGGGAAAAATATTTTAGAATATAATATAAGTAATCCTGTTATTTGCATATTTTTAATATTTCCTATAACTTTTGTGATATGATACTATGTTAGTACAGTTTTGGTAATATTATTATACTTAAAATCCTTTTTTTCTTGAAATATTGTTTATTGCATGCAATGTTATTATATTTAAGATAATTTTTCTTGAATAGTGTTGACTGCATGTAACATTATTATATTTAAAATTGTTTTTCTTGAGATATAAAATAAAATAAGAAAATAGAAATCTCTGGAAGATAGCCACCTAAAGAAATAACTTTTAACTTATTTCAACTATTCTTTTCTAAATTAGTAAATTTTAATTAAGGTTATTGAATTTCTAGATATTTTGAAATAATATGAAATACTGAAACCTTGATTGCTAAATTAGCCTTTAAATTTGCCTGCTTTTGTCTTTATTGCCTAAAGTCGGACTGACAGCTTAGGCCCTCTCCCCACTGGGAGTAGGCCTAAGCCAGCAGTAGGACAACCTTAGTGCTGCTGCAGAGGCGGGAGAGGCTCCTGCCACCCTGCTGTGCTTGCCAGCAGGTGACTCTGGGGGTGAGAAGGGGTCCTCTGAGTGATGACTGGTGATGGGGTCCACCTTCTCTCTTCGGGTGTCACCAGCCTGGTTTCTGCTTCCAGGGACAGAGTCCCAGGATCAACAGTCTCGGTAGGACCTTCAGTGAAGGGGGTAGAGGGTGTCCTGTGTGTCAGATGGGGGGACTATGGTAGGAGGTCATGTGGCTGTGAGCTCCCTGGTTCTTGAGGGCCATGATTTTGTTTTTAAAAAAGAATATTCACTTATTTATAATTATTGCTAAGTAAACTTCTCTTTTAAACAGGAACATAAAAACACACTAGGGCTTTGCATAAGTGGAATTTCGAAACAGTTGGTTTGTATACACATCAAAATAAGTTAGAAAGGAATTCATTCAGGAGTTTCCAAGTCCCCTGAGAGGCCTCACACCACTTTTGCAAAGTTTGGGGTTGAGGGGTGAAGATAGGAGCCTTTGCAAGACCCCCCTCCCCGACCCCCGCCTCAAATTGTGAGTTGTGCTGTCCCTTTCCTTAGCTTCGCCCAGGTCCAATGCACAGGGTAGGGGGGTTCAAGTATCAAACTCACTGAGGATCAGCTGATGGTGGGGCTGCAGTCGGGAAGGAGAGCCCCACCCTGGGGTCCTGAACCTTCTCCCTTGGGTTTCCAAGACTAAGGCCACTGCACTGGCAGGAGCAGGAGGACGAGGAGGAGAAGGCACAGGGTTCTTTTTGGTACCAGGGGAGAGAGACGTGTTGGAAGAGGTAGTTGTCAGGAATGATGCTCTGAGCAGGAGAAAATGTCTTCTGCAGTGACAAGGTCACTTCCACCTGCGGGTCATTGTGGCCGGCTCCTGGGCGCTGGGGGGCCTGGAGTCTGTAGAGCACACTTGGGGAGAGGCTCTGTGGGCCCCAGCCCTCTCATCTGTTGCTTAGTGTGAGCTGTAGCGGAAAAGGAGGGGCCCCTGGCTGCCTGATCCCAGGCCACTGTGTCCTCCCCTCAGTCCTGATCACAGCCACCCTGAGGCCGGGCATGGCCCTTCACTAAGGTACAGCCTTGGAGGAGCTGCATTGCAAAGTGGTCCCCCACCCCCAGCTGTCCCCCCACTTGGTTCCTGGGCTGAAGTTGGCTTCACCTCCTTCTGTGCCTTTGGAAACAGCCCTGCCCGCCCCTCCCCATGGAGGCCTCAGGAGGCCGGTGGGCAGGAGTCTGGACCCCTGGGTCCTGAATGTGCTATTTCCCTGTCTGGGGCCTGAAGCCTCCAGTTCCAGGGGCAGGAGCCAGCTGGGGACAGGCGAGGAGGGCGGCTGCCCAGGGAGCTCTGGCCTCTGGTGGGTGATGCAGAGAGAGTCACTGGCAAGTTCCTGGGAGGGGTTTGAGGGCCTGCCCCACTGCCTCCTCCTGCTTCCAACCTGCCTCCTGAGCCTCCCTGCCAGAAGCTGGGCCCCCAAGACCAGAGCACAACCCCTGGAGTTTCCTGGGCCAGGCGGATCTAGGTTAGGGGGCACACAAAGCACACATGAAAGCTTCCCTTGGGAAAAAGAAAACAGTCTCCATCAGAAAAGGTCAGGGGCAACACAGAGTTTAAAGGGAAAAAGCTACACTAATAAAAGAGAAACATGCAAATTGGTGTCACTCCACTACACCCACCAGCCAATCAGAGTGACTATGCAAATTAACCCAACAAAGATGGTGGTTAATTCGCATATGCAGGCACGGAGTGAAGACTGAAGACTGAAGAGGCTTGGCTTCTCCACTGCAGCCAGATCAAAGGCTTGGGTCCTGGGTACCGGAGAAAAACCGGTGCCAGCAGCCAGGAGAAGGAAGGTCTATTGCATGAATCTTCATGCAACAGGCTTCTAGTATAAAATAAATTACCTTCCAAATACTCCCATTTGCATATATATATATATATATATATATATATATATATATATATATATTCCACTATGGTCCTCATTTTCCTTTTTAAATATTGGTCATCCTGGGAGGCTGCGGACTCTTGGCTGTCCCCGTCCTCAAAATGGATACTTGTTGCACCTTAAGGAAGACAAATACTCCTGTCCTCCCCCTGACAGTTCCCGTGGGTCCCCAGTGACTGCTTCATGGTGCCCTGCCCTTGATCAAGGGGCCTCCACCTGTCCTCGTTAGTGTGGCCTAACCAAGGTGAGTCTCATCTCAGCTCATGGTGGGGACAGTGAGCTGGGACACACCATGTGTGGTGCCCCAGCTAAGACAGAATTGGGTGACACCTGCCAAAAACCCACCTTAGGGCAGTAAGATGGGGCTTCTGCGGGGTTGGCTGGGAAGGTGTCCCCCATCCAGGTTGGGGTGCATGCGCACCTGGCTCCAGGACAGCTCAGGAGGCACCTGGAGGTAGAAGGCAGAGGCTCTGCCTGATCTGGGCCTGGGCTGTTCCCAGCCGGGGGCTCGTGGGTGGGAGTGGGCAGTGCTGAGCAGCTAGGGCTCCAACACGTCTACAGGCAGGCAGGGGAGAAACAAGGCTTGGCCAGAGTGATCAGGGCCCCTGAGCAGCCATCACGTGGCCCTGCCTACACTGGCTGCCCAAGCACTGCTGGGACTGCAGACACCTGAGAACCTGAGCCCTTGTGACCTGTCCCTTCCTCACCCTCCCACAGCAACAGGCCCAGGAGATGCAGACCTGGGTCCTCAAAAGCCTGGGGCCTGGGCCCGGTTCACAAGTGAGGCCAGTGGTACAGTTCATTTGGTCTACAAGCCCCTAGTGGTGCAAAGAACTCAGTGTCGGGGGAGGGCTCTGCACAGTGGGGCAGTAGCTCATTGCTCAGCTGCAGGAGCGTAGCCCGCAGCTCACCGGTCTCACCCCCACGCCCAGGACCCCCTCACCTGGTTCTGGGCAGCCAAGCTTTGCTATAGCACATGGCAGTAGGCTCCTTTATGGCCTGCTTGGTCAGGACGCTGGCCTTGGTGCTGCTGTCCACGCCCGCGTATGCATAGGCATTCTCCTCGAAGCCCTTCATCTCCTGCTGGCTATCAAGGTCCAAGGAGTTGGTGCCTGTCAGCTCCATCATGGGGTCTTGGCTGTCTAGGCCGATGTCCATTATGCTCTGCTTTACCGTCGTGTGCCGGCTCAGGTTGCCCTTGAGGTTAAACTTGCTGGAGCAGTAGGGACACTGGAAGGGCTTGCTGCCCGTGTGCAGGTGCATGTGGCCCTTGAGGGCCATGATTTTAGGGAAACCTTTCCTCTCTGCGTCTGTTGGCTGAGCCTGTCCATGTGCTCCCTGACCCTTGGGGCAGCCTCTGTCCTCTGCCTGGGGGACTTGCTTGTGGGCCCCCTGCCTTCCCCATGGTGGTACAAGGCAGGGATGGGGAGCTGCACAAGATCCCTGAGAGAGCAGGTGCTCCTAGCCCCCTAGAAGGAGCCTGTGGGACAAAGGGGACACATGGGAGGAGCCCAGAAGGATCTGTGATGTGGAAATCAGGCTCCTTTCCCATTTTCTTCACCAAAGCCAGGTTCCTATGTTAATTTAATGTTGACTGTGTGTTCCAATTTTGCCCCCCTGGAGGGCGTAAGGTGACCTGCGGCTGCATCAGGGATGCTGACCAGGCTCCAGAGCAGGGGTCCTCAAACTGTGGCCTGGGGGCCACATGCGGCCCGCTGAAAACATTTATCCGGCCCGCCGGGTGTTTTTGCCCCCCGCTGCCTGTTGCTTAGCAGGCCGACTAGTTTTTTTTTTTTTTTTTTTTTTTTAACTATAGTCCGGCCCTCCAACAGTCTGAGGGACAGTGAACAGGCCCCCTGTTTAAAAAGTTTGAGGACCCCTGCTCCAGAGGGTGGGAGCTGACCCTAAGCCCTGGACAGGGGTGGGCTCTGACCTCCAGGTTGACTGGCCAGTCACTGTGTGTCCCAGGCTGCCTGACTTCACCCAGGACAGGGTAAGCGCAGGGAGAGGGTGGTGGTTGTCCAGAGGACTCCGGATCCAGTGTCAGGAGAACTACCCACCCAGGAGGAGCTCCCTGTCCCTGAGGTTTCAAGGAAGGGTCTGGTGAGGGCGCCTGTGTGGCTTCCAGGAGAGGGTGCTGGCCTGGGGCTCTGATGCCCAGGATGCTGTGTGTGTCCCCATCACAGCACTGGGCACTGCATCCAAGTCACCTGTGTCCCTGACTGTCATCTGCTCTAGGCCTCCCCACGGGCCCAGGATCTGGAGCAGCTCCACGTGGAGACTCAGTAGGGGACCCTGAGTCCCTCTCTTAGGGGAGAGGAGGCCCCCCTCGACCCTCAGCCCCTCTTAGGTGGAAGCACCCCAGATCTTGGATTCTCCTGACCCATCCTGCACGGGAAGTTCCCCAGGACATCATGGGCTGGTGAGATGTTTTCAGAGACACAGCCACGTGACCCCACACAGCAGGGTCTTTGGGCACAGGGATTTGCCCCCTGACTTCCTTTGAGGTGAAGGTGCGCTCCTTCCTCCTGTGGTAGTAACTCCACCTGGGTCAAGAGTCCAGAGTTTGTGCCAGGTCAGGTGTCACTGAGAAGAGGAAGGACACAGGCTGTTACCAAGACCCAGCCTAGGGAGATGTCACTCACCAGGTAGAGGTGGGGAGGGCTGTGATTTTGGAGGAATGAATGGGGGTCTGATCCCTCACTGTTAGGAGACCCCTGTCCTCCCTTTTTGGGACAAACAAGGGCACTTGCTGGCCTCCTCTTATGCTGACACCAGGCCCTGGTCTCCAGTGAACATGCTCTGACCACAGATGTCACAGGTGGTAGGATAAGAGGGCAGGAGCCAGGCTTTGATTGTGTGGTTTCCATCATTTACTTAATGGTGTCTGTGAAGCAATGTGAAGGTGCAGACAGGCAGAGCTGGGTATCGATCTGGCTTCTGTCTCATCCTCACTGAGATTGTCGCTGGAATGAGGCTTCTGTTCAGAGTCCCTGCCTGGGCACAAGGACTGGACCTTTCCATCTGTCATCAGGGGTTATCTTAGATGCCGGTGCCTTGGTTCCCTCCTCCTCAGACTCCTGATTCCCTCCTTGCTCAGCACGGCCTCTGTGGCACAAGGTCCAGGCACTCAAAGTGCCAACTGACCAAACCACAGGCCTCAGTAACCCTCCGCAGGTCAGAGGCAGGTGCTGGATCAGGGCTGCCTCATGGGAAAGGCCTCCAGGTCTGAGTATCCACCACCTGTGGGGACTGGCAGGTTCTATTATGGTGGGTGGCATGTGGCCTCCAGTGCACCAGGGAGCACCCAGGAGCTGCCCTGAGAGCTGAAAGCCCTGTGGGTGCTTTCATGCAGTGATTTGGTTCCCAGAGCTTCCTGCTGTCTGTGGACTGGCCTGAAGGCCCCGATTGAACCATAAAGAGGGGCTGGACTCTTCCAGCCTCAGGCCAGACCCACCAATCAGTGCCGGTGGATGCAGGGACATCAGGGCTCAGGGACAGCACACAGGGCGCACACCTCCTTCTTGAGGGCCAAGGGAGCTTAGCAGTTACCTCATCCTTCTGCTGGTTGGAGGTGCTGGGATCTGGGTGAGTGCCCAGAGGCCTCCTCTCGCTTTGCTTTACAGATTTAAAGTGATAAAGGGTAAAAATTCCTACTGACAAACAAAATAGTTGCAGAGGCATGGATACCTGGACCAGGTCTCAGAGGGGAGGGAGTGGGGGCAATATGAAGAGATTAACCAAAAACCACATATGCATAGCCCAATGACACAGGCAATAATGGGGTGGAGGCCTGCAGAGGGGTGGGGGCCGGTGGAAGGAGACAAAGGGTGAAGTGGGGGACATCTGTATTCCTGCAACAATGAAAATTGTTTTTAAAAAATTTGTTCAGGGTGTAGCTAGCCTCTTGATAGAAGGGACCCTTACATCATTGTAAAATGAAAACATGCACTGGAATATTCTTTAGAGGAAAGCCAATAACCATTTTCAATTTATCAGTGACTGTGATGCAGGTTTAATTTTTCTAGTTCATCACTGATAACACTTTTTGTAGTTTAGCTCTTAGGAAATAGTGAAAGCCGCCCATGATCCATGTTTTAGTTCAAGAATGTGGACTTTATGTGGACCCTCCTGTGATTTTAAGTGTTCATATAGATCACCTTCTGTGAACAGTAATGCCATTTGCCTCTGTCCATTTGTTACTCATCCCTGTGCAGAGAGATTCACATTTTGCCTGGAAAGCATCTGACCACCATTGAAAAGAAAGTTTCCAGATGCTTCTGGTTGATGATGATGGCACTGAAGGTGGAGGTCTGTTCAGGGTGGGCCAAGGCAACAGTTTTTGAGAACTTTTCCCTCAAAATGACCTGCAGAAGGCACCTGTCACATGTTGGGATGGAGGGAGGACAGAAATATAGGTCGGTAATTTCGGTATCACACCCAAGAGTGAACAACACATTCTGCCCAGAGTCTGAGAGGTGGCGGGAGGAACGGTGAGAACACTACAAAGACACCACCCAACCCCTTAATGACGGAACATTATAGGTTCTGTAGTTCAGAGAGGGGCCCAGGGATTGGGACAGGGGTTGTCAGCCCACAGGTGCTGAGAATGAGACTTGACACTCCATTTTGGGGGCATAAATTCATTTTTTAAGTTATGATGTCACAGTGTATGATTCTGAAAATATAGACAAAGTCCTATGATATAGTTTTCCTCTTAATAAGACCTTTCTTCTTAAGGATAGAAATGACTGTGCTTACTGCTGAGATGCATGAGATGGTATGAACATCAGAGTAGGTTGTCTAATGGCATGGCATATAGATTGGTTATGATCTGTTTTGTCTTCCCAGTGTCTACAGAATTTTCCTCACCCGACTTTGCAGTACAACCCACTGGTGTCATTCTGATCTGTGGGCACACCCTTTCACAACCCAGTCTTCCAGCCAGTGAGCTAAGGCAGCCATCAGTCATCTCCTCTAACTATGCCTCCTTCTGAACCTGAATGTGCCCTCTGTCCAAGTTCAGCCCCAATCTCTTAACTCTCCTTCCCCTTTCTCTCCTCTTCTAGCAGGAACAAGCCACTAGAGGGCACCCACACTCCTCCTTGAGCTCCTGGGGACCTTTCCCATCACCTGAGACAAATAAATGCAAGTGTTTTTCCTGCAACAGCCCCACCCTTCAAATACTCTTTAGATTTGTTCAGGGTGTAGCTCCTGCTTCAGACATCAGGGTTCCCAGGGGAGCCCCTCACATTGGGGTTGTGGCAGCGTGGACTGGGAACCTGGAACCGTCCCCAGGGCCTAAGTCATTGTAGAGGGAGATGGTTCAGGGCAGTGGGTAATATAGGATAGACACCCAGGGCCCAGATGTTCCTGCACGAGGGGTGGTCACAGGGGACAATGGTCGTGAGCCTGTGGTTCTGAAGGCCCTGCCACTTAGCATCCGTGCACATGGGCCTTGTCTGGGCTGCTGTGAAATATTTCAGACTAAGCCTTCCTCAGTGGGTGGTGGGTCCTATTGAAGAATGAGGAGAGATGTCTTATTGGCCTTAGAGAGTCACATTTTCCCCTAGAGCTGGAAAGCATCTGACCACCATTAAAAAGAAAGTGTCCAAATGCTGTTGGTTGATGATGATGGCAGTCAAGGTGGACGTCTGCTCAGGGTGGGCGAGGGAGATCTCTCAGCGCCTGAGGGAGCAGGTGGTGTCGGGCTTTGCCATCAACTTCAGATCAGGACCCAGGACGTGGGAGTGTGAGGATCTTCCTGACTCTACAAACCCTCCACAGTACACCACTGCTGGGCTGTCTGTGGGTGACTCAGCCTCCCCTGCCCCTCCCTGCAGTGCAGGACAGAGACTCAGAACCCCTTCATGTAGAGTGGACCATGAAGGCACCCAGGTGAGGGAGTGCAGGTGGACGTGAGGAGAGAGCCTTATTCCTGGAGGTGGGAGCTGTGAGATGAGGGCCAGCAGGAGGCACACAGCCTGCTTAGCGCCTGAAGCTGAGCAGTGCGCCAGAGTGTTTCCTCTGCAGAATCTAGCTTTTTCCCTGCGAACATTCCATTACCTCCCCTTCCGTGATCCCAGCTGAGGCCTCAGTCCTTCCCCACTCAGTCCTGCATCAACTCTTTGTTCCCCTCACCCTTGGGCAGACATGTTGCCCAACTGCCCAGTCCCCCCAGGGCTTCAGAATGGTCATTGCTGCCCCTGACCCCACCCGTGTGGAGGCCCAGTCCTGCCTTCCTGGTCAGCTGTGGGACCAGGCTCTCAGGCTCCAAGTCTTGATTACCATCACCTTCCTGGAGGTGGCAGCAGCTGAACAAAGGAGAGATGCAGGGACAATTGTTATCCCCCTGTGAGTCTGCAGGTGGACATGTAGGGAAGGTGCTGGGGGTCGCGGGGGACACCAAGGAAATGATGGAATTTTCTGCTAATTTAGATGCTGGTAGTGTGTGACTTGGGAATTTAACAGAGAGTGTTGATGTTCTTTGTGAACGGTGACGCTGAGATGAGCCAGAGGTGCAGGATACAGAGAAGCAGAGGGCTACCGCTCGCTCAGGCGAGTAGCAAAGCCCCCAAAGCCCTCATGGCTTTTATTTGGGGAGTACAGCAAATTACAATGGAGTACAGCAAGTGACAATGATTAACAGGCATGCTTATGAGATCATCAAAGCTAAGTTATACATTACACTATTAATTTCCTATATTATACAAAGACCCTTTCCACCTGCAGCAGTGTACCCTCCCTGGCTTTCCATGCCCTCATGGACTATTTATCACCTCAAGGGAATTCTGCCTCTGAACAATAAGTCTTGTGTGAAAGACTTTGTTCTGAAGTGGCCTGCTTTCAGGCTCCCGCCTTTTCCTGGCAGAACGTCCTCTTCTAGTTAACACTTGGAGTGGGGGAAACGAGTTAAGTCGGCTCGCGTGAATTGCGCGTACTCCGCGGGAGCCGTCTTTAACTCGGTTCATATAGATTTGCGGTGGAGTGCGGGAAACGTGTAAACTCGGGCCGATTGTAACTGCGTATTACCAAATATTTGTTTGTAATCCACCCTTTTGGTGGATGGAACAAAACCAAAAGACAGAGCCATCTTATATTTTGGCGGGAAATTCACCCCACACCGGAGTGTTAACT
>NW_005871718.1:227893-230639 GCF_000147115.1 Myotis lucifugus | reverse complement strand
TTTTTTTTTTTTTAGGTTTGGCGGGTAGTGCTTTGACTTCCCTCAGACTGCTTTTGCTGTTCCCAGAGGTTTGGGTTGTTGGTGTTCATTTCATTTTTCCAGGAAGATTGATTGATTCTTCTGATCAGTGTTTATTTTGGTGTGTGACGATGTAGAAAAAGTATACACTCATAGTACAGTGGGTTGTTTTTACTGTAGTTTATTTATAATTTCTTCTAGTGTGATCTGAGAAAATGCTTAATATGATGTCAATCTTCTTGAACTTGTAGAGACTTGTTTTGTGTCCTAACATGTGGTCTATCTTTGTGAATGTTCCATATGCACTTGAGAAGAATGTATATTCTGCTTCGTTGGGGTGAAATGTTCTACAAATGTTTGTTAAATCCATCTGATCCAGTGTGTCCTTTCGAGTCTGTGTTTCCTTGTTAAGTTTTTGTCTGGAATATCTGTCCAGTGATGTCAGAGGGGTGTTAACGTCTCCTACAATGACTGTATTGTTGTCAATCTCTCTGTTGAAGTCCTCTAGAAGACTTTTTATATATTTAGGTGTACCTATATTGGGTGCGTATATGTTTACCAGGGTTATATACTCTTGTTGGATTGATGTCTTTAGTTTTATGCAGTGACCTTTGTTGTCTCATGTGATGGCCTTCATTTTGAAGTCTATTTTGTCAGATATGAGTATTGTTCTTCCAGTTTTTTTTTCTTTTCCATTTGCATGGAAAAATTTTTTTCCATCCCTTCACTTTCATCCTGTGTGTGTCTTTTGTTTTGAGGTGGGTCTCTTGTAGACAGCATATAGTTGAGTCCTGTATTTGTATCCATTCAGCTATCCTACGCCTTTTGATTGGAGTATTTAATGCATTTACATTTAGGGTTATTATGGAGAGGTACTTATTTATAGCCATCATAATTCTGTATGGCTAGGTTTCTCTCTCTGTTTCTTCTTCTCAGCAATCCCTTACAACATTTTATTTACTTATTTATTTATTTTTATCTCAAGAGAAACTATTTCAAATATAATAATGTTAAATGCAATAAACATAAATTATTCAAGAAAAATTATCTTAATATAATATTATATGCAATAAACATTAATATTTCAAGAAAATATGATTATAAGTATAATAATACTAGAGGCCCGGTGCACAAAAATTTGTGCACTCGGGGCGGGGGAGGGAGGGGGGTTCCTCAGCCCGGCCTGTGCCCTCTTGCAGTCTGGAACCCCTCGGGATATAACGACCTGCTGGCTTAGGCCTGCTCGCGGGTGGCAGAGGGCACGCCCAATCCCTAGGTTCAGCCCCTGGTCAGGCTCAGAGCAGGGCCGATTGGGGAGTTGGGGTGCCGCCCCCTGTCATGCACAGAGCAGGGCGGATCCAGAGGTTGCGATGCCACCCTCAGTCACGCTCAGGATAGGGCCGATTGGGGGGTTGGGGCACCACCCCCTGTCACACTCAAGGCAGGGTCGATGGGGAGGTTGTAGTGCCACCCCCTGTCACGCACAGAGCAGGGCCAATCAGGGGGTTGGGGTACTGCCCCCTGTCACTCACAGAGCAGGGCCGATCAGGGGTTTGGGGAGCTCCCCCCTGTCACACACAGAGCAGGTCCCATCAGGGGGTTGAGGAGCTCCCCCGTGTCACTCACAGAGTAGGGCCGATCAGGGGGTTGAGGAGCTCCCCGCTGTCACTCACAGAGCAGGACCGATAGGGGAGTTGGGGCACCGCCCCCTGTCACACACAGAGCAGGGCGGATCAGGAGGTTGGGGCGCTGCACCCTGTCACACTCAGGGCAGGGCCAATGGGGAGGTTATGGCTCTCCCCCGTCACACACAGAGCAAGGCCCGTGGAGGGGGGGTTGGGGCGCCACCCTCTATCACCTGCAGAGCAGGGCCGATCAGGGGGTTGGGGCGCCGCCACTGTCACACTCAGGGCAGGGCAATGGAGAGGTTATGGCTCTACCCTGTCACACACAGAGCAAGGCCCATGGGGGGTGGGGGGTTGGTGCGCTGCACCCTGTCACACACAGAGCCGCAGGGCAATCAGGGGATTGGGGAGCTCCCCCCTATCAGGCACAGAGCAGGGCAGATAGGGAGGTTGTGGTCCCGCCCCCTGTAACACACAGAGCCTCAGGGCAATCAGGGGGTTTGGGCGCTGCCCCCTGTCACGCTGATCCCAGTGCCGGGAGCCTCACTGCTCCGCTGATCCCGGTGCCGGGAGGCATATTACCCTTTTACTATATAGGATAGAGGCCTGGTGCACGGGTGGGAGCCAGCTGGTTTGCCCTGAAGGGTGTCCTGGATCAGGGTGGGGGTCCCCACTGGGGTGCCTGGCCAGCCTGGGTGAGGGGCTGAGGGCTGTTTTCCGGAAGCGAGTGACTGAAGCTTCCAACCGCTCCTTGTTTTCTTTCTTTTTTTTTTTTTATTCTGGGCCAGCTTTAGCTCTGAGGCCTCGCCCCTGAAAACATCGATACAATGTTGCTAAAGCCCAGCTGAATGAAAGCCGGTTTCTGGGGTTTTGTTTATCTTCTTATTTGCAACATAATACATAGTTGCTTAGAGTTGTAGCTCAGAGGCCGGCAAGTGAGGCGGGGAACGTTGGAGTCCTCCTTCACGGCAGCAAGCAAACCTCATGTTTGCTTCCAGCTGCCTGGCTGCCGGCCCGCCATCTTGGCTGACAGTTAATTTGCATATACTCACTGATTAGCCACCGAAAGGGTAGCGGTCGTACGCTAATTACCATGTTTCTCT
>NW_005871718.1:223624-226518 GCF_000147115.1 Myotis lucifugus | reverse complement strand
CCAGGGAAGGGTCCAAAACCTGAGGGACCAGGGCCAGGGGCGGACCTTTGTGGGGCCAGGCCCACGGGGCTCGAGTCCGAAGAAGCCACTCAGCCAGGGTGGCCCCCGGAAGTGGGTGCTTCTTTGGAGGCCAAGGGGGGGTCACTGGCTCTGGAAAAAGGTCAGACTTCCTTGTGAGGGGTGAAAGCGGGAGCTTTGGGTGTCACAACAGAGGGCCAGGAGGGTCTCCTTTCCCAGCAGAGGGTGGAGGCCTCTCTCCACTGTTTAAGGGGGACGAGCCCAGGAGAGAGGAACTGAGGCAAGGTCTTAAGGATCCACCGCTGACTTGGGCCCACAGGGAAAGGACCCACAGGCAGATAAGAGTCTGGGAGGATTTACCAGGGAAGGGACTGAGGACCAGGACAGGAATCCACCCTGAGGGTCTGACTTAGTAGAAATGTCAAGGCTGCAGGAGGCAGCAGTGCCAGACTCTTGTAGCATCCGGATGAGCGTGGTGCCCTGCTATTGCCAGACCCGCCCCTCAGGCCTACAGAGCTACACTGTGACAGTGGCCTGTCTTGTCTCCATCCACCTGAACTAGAGGCAAAAATGACACCACAGGCTCTGCTGTCCTCCCATCTCACACATCAAGGTTTTTTAAAAAATATTTTTTCCCTTTATTGAATAAGATATTACAAATGTGTCCTTATCCCCCCAATGTCTCCTCTTCCCCCCAATCCTGCCCTCACCCTCACCCCATGTTGTCCACATCCATCACTTATGCTTATATGCATGCATACAAGTCCTTTGGTTGATCTTTCCTCTTCACCCCCATCCTCCCCTGCCTTCCCTCTGAGTTTTGAGCATCTGATCGATGCTTCTCTGTCTCTACATCTGTTTTTGTTCATCAGTTTATGTTGTTCATTATAATCCACAAATGAATGGGAACATGTGATATTTATCTTTCTCTGACTGACTTATTTCACTTAGCATGATGCTCCAGCTCCAGCCATGCTGTTGCAAATGGTAGAAGTTCCTTCTTTTTTATAGCTGCATAGTATTCCATTGTGTAGATGTGCCAAAGTTTTTTAATCCATTCATCTGCTCATGGGCACATAGGCTGATTCCAAATCTTAGCTATTGTAAATTGTGCTGCTATGAACATAGGGATGCATATATCCTTTCTGATTGGTGTTTCTGGTTTCTTGGGACATATTCCTAGATGTGGGATCACTGGGTCAAATGGGAGTTCCATTTTTAGTTTTTTGAGGAAACTCCATACTGTTCTCCACAGTGGCTGCACCGGTTTGCATTTCCACCAGCAGTGAACGAGAGTTCCTTTTCCCCCCGCATCCTCGCCAGCATTTGTCATTTGTTGATTTGTTGATGATAGCCATTCTGACAGGTGTGAGGTGGTACCTCATTGTCATTTTGATTTGCATCTCTCGGATGATTAGTGACTTTGAGCATGATTTCATATGTCTCTCAGCATTATGTATGTCCTCTTTCAAAAAATGTCTATTTAGGTCCATTGCCCATTTTTTTATTGGGTTGTTTATTTTTCTTTTGTTAAGTTTTATGAGTTCCCTATAAATGTCGGAGATGAAACCTTTATTGGAGATATCATTAGCAAATATGTTCTCCCATGCAGTGGGCCTTCTTGTTGTTTTGTTGATGGTTTCTTTTGCTGTGCAGAAGCTTTTTATTTTGATATAGTCCCATTTGGTTATTTTCCCTTTAGTTTCCATTGCCCTACGAGCTTTGTCAGTGAAGAAATTCCTTCAGCATATATCTGATATTTTGCTACCTGTGGATTCCTCTAATAATCTTATGGTTTCCCATCTTATGTTTAAGTCCTTTATTCATTTTGAGTTTATTTTTGTGTATGGTGTAAGTTGGTGGTCTAGTTTCATTTTTTTGCATGTGTCTGACCAAATTTCAAAGCACCATTGATTGAAGAGACTGTCTTGACTCCATTGTATGCTCTTGCCTCCTTTGTCAAATATTAATTGAGCATAGTGGTTTGGGCCAATTTCTGGGTTCTCTATTCTATTCCATTGGTCTATATGTCTGTTCTTGTGCCAGTACCAGGCAGTTTTGAGAATAGTGGCTTTGTAATACAGCTTGATATCTGGTATTGAGATCCCTCCTACTTTGTTCTTCTTTCTCAGGATCACAGCAGCTATTCGGTTTTTTTTAAAATTCCAGATGAATTTTTTGAGAGTTCGTTCTGTGAAATATGCTGTTGGTATTTTAATGGGGAGTGCATTGAATCTATAGATTGCTTTGGGTAGTATGGACATTTTGATGATGTTGATTCTACCAATCCATGAATACGGTATGTTCTTCCATCTGTTTATGTCTTCCTCTATCTCTTTTTTCAACGTCCTGTAGTTTTCTGGGTAGAGGTCTTTTACCTCCTTGGTTAAGTTTATTCCTAGGTATCTTAATTTTTTTGGTGCAATGGTAAATGGGATTGTTTTTTTAATTTCTCTTTCTGCAAGTTCACTATTGGCGTATAAAAATGCCATAGATTTCTTGGCGTTAATTTTGTATCCTGCTAAATTGCCAAATTCATTTATTAGGTCTAATAGTTTTTTGATGGAGTCTTTAGGGTTTTCTAAGTACAGTATCATGTCACCTGCAAATAATGACAATTTTACTTCTTCTTTTCCAATTAGGATGCCTTTTATTTCTTCTTCTTGTCTGATCACTTTGGCTAGCACTTCCAGTACTATGTTGAACAGGAGTGGTGAAAGTGGGCATCCCTGTCTCGTTCCAGTTCTTAAGGGAAATGGTTTTAGTTTCTGCCCATTGGCTACGATGCTGGCTGTAGGTTAGTCATATAACGCTTCTACGACCGGAGGTATGATCCCTCTAGAACCAATAGCTGACTTCTCCTCAGAAAAGGGACT
>NW_005871718.1:167622-223322 GCF_000147115.1 Myotis lucifugus | reverse complement strand
CTTTTGTTTGGGGTTCTCTGCGCTTCTTGGACCTGTAAGTCCATTTCTTTCACCAGGTGGGGGAAGTTTTCTGCCTTTATTTCTTCAAATAGGTTTTCAATATCTTGCTGTCTCTCATCTTCTGGCACTCCTATTATTCTGATGTTGGTACGCTTGTAGCTGTCCCAGAGGCTCCTTACACTATCTTCACACTTTCGGATTCTTTTTTCATTTTGCTTTTCAAGTTGGGTGTTTTTTGCTTCTTCGCATTTCAAATCTTTGGTTTGATTCTTGTGCTCCTCTGGTCTGCTATTGGGTATAATATTCTTTATTTCAGTCCATGTATGCTTACTTTCTAGTTTCTTTATCATAGCATCGAGGGTCTCATTAGTTTTCGTGAGGCTCTGCTCAAGTTTATTGCAAGCCCTCAAAATTGCGATTTTTAGCTCCATATCCTCCATTTCTGTCATGTTTTTTTGTCTCCACATCTTTTATGCTTTCTTGGTGCACCCCCTTGTGGTCTTTGTGCACAGTCTTGTTCTAGTTAAGCCTTAATTGTTGTAGTAAATACTAGAGGGATTTGACCACCAGGCCGACTGGCTGTGAGAATCAGCTGTGTGGAAAACTTCTGTCCTCTGGGGAGGTGCTAATCTAGCCTTTGCCTGAGGCGATCCGGCAAATGGCTCTGCGCAGGGCTTGGGCGGGGCGGGATCAACAGGGTGGGCGGAGGGAGTAGTTATGGCTGCTCTCAGTTTGTCCCCAGGGGCTCTGCCTCTCTGTCCCAGCAACCGCTGCAAACCTCGGAGGGACCGTAGCCAGACAGTCCTGCTTCTCCCGTTTGAGTCTGGGTCCCTAGAGACTCGCCCGGATCTGTAGCCCAGAGTCTGAGACTCCCTCCTGATTGAAAACGACAACCGCGCCCTCAGCCACCAGCCCGCTTTGCGCGCGCACCACTGTACCTTTAAATTTTCCACACTGCGCCTCCTCTGAGCCTTGTAATGCTGTTGTTTTTCCTTCTAGTTGAAGAGTCTCTCCTCAGCCAGCCTTCCTGTGGTTCTGGTTGATGTCCGTTCCGTCTTTTAGTTGTATTTTTGAAGTGGTTGTTTGCAGCAGCAGTCTCCGGTGTTTACCTATGCCGCCATCTTCGATTCTCCCCATGGTGTATGATCTTTCTAATGAAATGCTGGATCCAGTTTGCTAGAATTTTGTTGAGGATTTTAGCATCTATGTTCATGAGGGATATTGGCCTGTAATTCTCTTTCTTTGTGGTGTCTTTATCTGGTTTTTGGATTAGTGTAATGCTGGCTTCATAGAAAGAGCTTGAAAGTGTGCCTTCCTCTTGAATTTTTTGGAATAGTCTGAGAAGGATTGACTTTAGTTCTTCTTTGAATGTTCAGTAAAACTCCCCTGTGAAGCCATCTGGTCCAGGGCTTTGTTTGCTGGAAGCTTTTTGATTACTGTTTCAATTTCATCAGTAGTTATTGGCCTATTCAGGTTTTTTGATTCTTCCTGATTGAGTTTTGGAAGCTTGTATTTTTCTAGGAATGTGTCCATTTCATCGAGGTTGTCCAGTTTGTTGGAGTAGAGTTGTTCGTAGTATTTTTTGACAATCCTTTGTATATCAGTAGGATCAGTTGTTACTTCACCTCTTTCATTTCTGATTTTGTTTATTTGGGTCCTCTCTCTTTGTTTCTTGGTGAGCCTGGTGAGAGGTTCATCAATCTTGTTAATCCTTTCAAAGAACCAGCTCTTGGTTTCATTGATCTTTTGTATTGCTTTTTTGGTCTCTATGTTCTTTATTTCTGCTCTGATCTTTATTATTTCCTTCCTTCTGGATACTGTGGGATTTTCTTGTTGCTCTCTTTCTAACTCTTTGAGTTGTAGGGTCAGATCATTTATTGCCAGTTTTTCTTGTTTTTTAGGTAGGCCTGTAGAGCTGTGAACTTCCCTCTCAGGACTGCTTTCATTGTGTCGCATAGATTTTGGATTGTTGTGTTTTCATTGTCATTTGTTTCCAGGATGCTTTTTATTTCTTCTTTGATCTCTCTGGTAACCCAGTCATTGTTTAATAGCATGCTATTTAGCCTCCAAGTGTTTGATTTTTCCCCCAATGTTTTTATTGTAGTTGATTTCTAATTTTATGTCATTGTGATCTGAGAAGATGCTTGTTATGATTTCTATCCTCTTGAATTTGAAGAGACTTTGCCTGTGTCCTAATATATGGTCTATCTTTGAAAATGTCCCATGTGCACTGGCGAAGAATGTATATTCTGTAGCTTTGGGGTGAAATTTTCTGAAGATGTCAATTAAGTCCATCTGATCTAGTGAGTCATTTAGGATTGCTGTTTCTTTGCTGCTTTTTTGTTTAGAGGATTTATCCAGTGTTGTCAGTGGGGTATTGAAGTCCCCTACTATGACTGTATTGCTATCGATCTCTCCCTTGATATCTTCCAGAAGTTGTGTTATGTATTTGGGTGCTCCTGTATTGGGTGCATATATGTTTACCAGAGTTATATCTTCTTGTTGAATTGCTCCCTTTAGTATTATGTAGTGGCCTTCCTTATCTCTTGTTATGGCCTTTACTTTGAGGTCTATTTTGTCAGATATAAGTATCACAACCCCAGCTTTTTTCTCATTTCCATTTGCCTGAAAAAAATTTTTCTATCCCTTCACTCTCAGTCTGTGTGAATCCTTTGTTCTGAGGTGGGTCTCTTGCATACAGCAAATATATGGGTCATGTTTTCTTATCCATTCAGCTACCCTGTGTCTTTTGATTGGAGCATTTAATCCATTTACATTTAATGTTATTATTGAAAAGTACTTGTTTGTGGTCATTTTTATTCTTAATGTTTGTGTTTCTTCTTGTCTTTCTGTTTCTTCTTTTTACAGCAGTCCCTTTAGCATTTCTTGCATTGCTGGTTTGTTGGTAATAAACTCTTTTAGCCCTTTTTTGTCCATGAAGCTCCTGATTCCCCCTTCAATTTTGAATGATAGCCTTGCTGGGTATAGTATTCTTGGATTCATTCCCTTGCTTTGCATCACTTTGTATATTTCATTCCATTCCCTTCTTGCCTGGTGTGTTTCTCTTGAGAAGTCAGCTGATATTCTAAAAGGAGATCCCTTGTAGGTAGCTTTCTCTCTCTCTCTGGCAGCCTTTAAGATTCTTACTTTGTAGTTGGTGTTTGCCAATTTAATTATGTTGTGTCTTGGTGTTGGTCTTTTGGGGTTCATCTTGTTTGGCACTCTATGTGCTTCTTGGTCTTGTGTAGTTTTTTTTCTTGCCAGTATCAGGGAAGTTTTCTGTCATTATTTCTTCAAACAGGTTTTCTATTCCTTGCTTCTCCTCCTCTCCTTCTGGTACCCCTATTAAGCGAATGTTGTTTCATTTTGCGTTGTCCCAAAGCTCCCTTAGACTCTCCTCTTGCTTTTTAAGTTTTTTTCCAGTTGCTCCTGTGTTTGTGTGTTTTTTCCTACCTTGTCTTCTAATTCACTGATGCGGTCTTCAGCCTCTTCTAGTATGCTGTTTAAGCCTTCCATTGTGTTCTTTATTGCAGCTATTTCGGTCTTCATTTCCTCTTAGTTCCTTTTCGTGTTGGTGACATTCTCATTCAGCTCCTTGTAATTCTCATTGAGTTGTGTGTATTTGTCATCCAGCCATTTGAGCATCCTTATAACCATTACTCTGAATTCTTTCTATGATAAGTTAGTAGCCTCAATTTCATTTAACTCCCTTTCTGGTGATTTCTCTTTTTCTTTCCTTTGTGGATTGCTTTTTTGTCTTCCCATGTTTTGCTGTAATGTTTTAATTGTAGCTCCAATTGCTTTGCTACCCAGTTTCTTTAGGGTATGGTGCTACTGGTGTGACCTCTCAGGTCTCCTAGGTTTGGTAGTCTAGTGTAGCTCCATATTTGAGCTATTTGGGTTCTCTTGATATAGGCCTGCGAGCTGGAAAGGCACAACTGAGGTATCTAGAAGTCAGCAGCTGTGGAGGGGGTGTTCCAATTTTTGCTGTCTTATGCCCTTGGTTAAAATCACGCATGCCCCGCAGGGACTCACAGTGGCACCCAGGAACCGTCTATTGGGGTGGTGGGGCTCAGGAAGCCTGCGTTCTGGCAAAGCATGACTGTGGTGTCCAGAGTTCTGTAGTTGTGGGGTGGGCAGTCTCAGCTTTTGCTGCTGCCTCCGTGGTTGGATACACGCGATCCCAGCAGCAGCTCACAAGGCACCTGTGGTGAGTTTGCCAGCAGGGTATACTGACACACTCTGAAGGGCCCTGGCACTGAAGCCACTGGATTACAGTGTCTGTGGGCAGGTATCCCAGAAGAGGGAATTCAGCGTTTCTACAGCACAGCACCCCTGTTTGTTTAAGTATGTGACCAGCAGGGCTCACAGTGGGGCCGCAGGGCTGCCTGTGGAGTGTTGGTCTTGGGAGACCTGCACACTGGAAAAGCATGCAACTGTAGTGTCCAGAGTTCTGCAGCTGTGGGGTGGGGAACCTCAGTTTTTGCTGATGCACCTGTGGTGGATAGGCGCGTGTTCCCAGTGGTGGCACACAGGAGCACCCGCAGTGAGTTTGCTAGCGCAGGTGCACTGAAGCACTCTGAAAGGCCCTGGCAAGCTTAATCAAGGCGTCTTTGGGCCGGTATCCAGGATGGGTGAATTCAGAATTTCTACTGCCCAGGGGAGTGCGTCCCTATTAGTTCAAGATCGGACACAGCAGAGGCTCACTGTGGCTTCCCAAAGTGCCCTGTGGATAGATGGGCTCAGGGGGAGTGAGCAATTGTAGCAGTGCAGTTCACCTGCGCTGAGCTCTGAGGCACTCTGAGGGGCCCTGGTGCTGAAGGGCCCTGGCGCTGAAGTTGCACAGCTGGGTGTGTGTGGGCAGTTAATCAGGCAGAGGGAATTCAGAATTTCTCCTGGGGGGCAGTGCACCTGTGTCTGTACAAAATCACACCCAGCTGAGGCTCCCAGTGACTCCTAAGAGAAGTCTATGGAGTGGTGTGCCTCGGAGACCTGTGAACTGGAGACATGCGAATGTGATGTCGGAGGTCTGCCACTGGGGAGGGGGAGGCTGCACTTACTGCTGCGGGCGGGCTTGGTGCTCCTTTGGCAGTGGAGATCCCAGGGTCTGCGAGTTGCGGGTGTGGCTGCAGGATTTTGGCTGGAGTGGCTGCCGGGTCAATGGCGGGCAGTCTCCCAGGCCTGTCTGGGTGGTGGTGCTGAGGAGTTCCTAGAAGAGGCCGCTCTCCCTGTTAAGATGGCATGGGCTCCATGCCGGAGTCCTGCAGTCCGGGGAGTGCCATAGCAGTGGTAGTCTCTCCATGTCCAAGAGAGCCTGTTCTTCCAGCCTCTGCTGCTCCTGCTGGAGTTAACTGTCCCTCACTCACTCACACACACAACAGACACATCCACTGACTCTCCTTTTATCCCCTCACTCACTCACTTCTTATCCCTCACCTCCATAATGCCAGCCGCCATCTTTTGATGCTCCAAGCCACATCAAGGTTTTTGTTACCAAACTGGCTTAGTGGGGACATTTGATCCAACCCTGCCTGTCCAGGCTCTTCCACCCTCAGCTGTGTGGCATTGGCCAGGATGACTCTCAGACCCTGCGGTAGCCCATTGCCTCACCTGGGAGGGTGGACTTAGATAAGCAACAGGAGGTGCCTTACTGAGCACTTACTACCTGCCGGCACTGCTGCAGGTGTGTGGAGAGAACCAGGACAATCCTGAGGGCACAGTTCCTTAATTGTGCCTCATTTATAGGAGATGAAGCTGTTGAGGAAACCACCCTGGTCAGCAGCTGATAAGGGAGGAGCTGGATAGAGGGAGTTAAGGGCATCCATGGGGAAGCTGGAGGCCACAGGGAACAAGCCCAGAACCCTCTGAGGAAGGTGTCTTTGTCCTCCTGGCCTGGGCTCTGCCGGGGGTCAGCCTGGGTCAGGGGACAGGATTAGGGTGAGGGTAAAGGAAATGTCATGGTACCTCCTAGTTCTCCTGAGGTACAGAAATAGCCCAGGGAGGCTCCCAGAGCCACCATGACGAGGACCCTGATCATGCTGCCAACGATGGTCCCCACAGAGTAGCCCATGTAGTTTTGTTCTGCTGAAAGGAGAAGGGAAAGGGGGAGAGGTGAAGGCCCAAGTCCATTCAGGGGAAACTAGGAGGGGCCTTGCAGGGGGAGGCCTAGTAAGGGAGGAAAGAACTGCCACCTAGTCTGTGCTGTTTGGGGGTGTCAGGACTGACACCCCACTTCTGGCGGTTGCATCATTCTCTGTTTTGCACATTTGAAACCTTCCATTTGCTGTAACTTTGCACATACTCACACCCATCGTTACCATGTCCTGGTAATTTTCCTCTTAACTCCTCTTTCCCTCACATATTCTATCTCTTACCCCTGTTACTTCTTTTCCATCACTATGGACAGTCTTAGCGACACCTTACCTGTCAACTCAGTGCTGATGAGTAACCAGAATGTGCTGAGTGTTTTTGATGATCAACAGGGTGGGGAATACTCTACCTTCATGTCATCTGATCCTTCCACCCCCAGGAGGGACGGGGGTGTCACCCCTACTGAGCAAAAACAGAATCAGGGATGGGAGGTGCTTAATAAATGGCAGGCGGTCACAGATCTGGTGAGTGATAAATGACATTTTCACCAAGCTCTGATTGACTTTACAGCTACTGACATCAGGGTTTGTAAAAATAACAATAATAATTGGTACACTGACTGAGCATGACCCTGGCTGAGGGCTTTTTTCTTATTTCCCTCACAATAAATATCCTAACAATGGTGTTTAGGTCCAGCTGTTTTATTCCAGTTTAGAGATGAGGAAACTGAGGCTCAGGTGGGTGAGAGCCTTCCCCGTGGTCAGACAGCTTATACTAATAGAACCGAGAGAATGATGAGATTAGTCTAATTCTGGGGTCCTTACCCATGTGCTCTATAGGCTCTGAAGGAGGCTCCCACCTCCTCAAGGCTTTCATCCATCTCACCCCCTTTCCCATGAAATATACAAAGGCAAGTGGGAGAGGTTGAGGGTCACTCATATTGCACATCCAGCCTGAAGAGGTCACTTTTGCTGGAACTGACGGGGTTAAAGACCTCACATTGATAACCCCCAGCGTCCTTTCTCCTGAGGGGGTCTATGGTGAGGGTGCTGTTGTCCTGGGACAGCTTCATCCTGTCGGTGATCAGGAGACTCTGGTTTTTGAAGAGCCACCGGATGGAGATCCCCCTGTCATTTGTGAGGCAGGTCAGGACCACGGCGTCCTTATGCTCTGTGACTGTGGCATTGCTGGCTCAGATGGAGGGCTTCCCCACGCGCTCTGTGGAGAAACAGAGGAGGTGACTGACTGAGAGTGGGCTCCTTCCTCAGAGATGTCAGCCACTTGCAATCCACAGCAAAGGTCACCAGAGGAGGACTCTGACCTCTGCAGGGTGAGGACCTTTGTTCAGGTGACAGTCTGTAAGGAGAGGGCTATACCCCCCTCTTCCCTCCAGATCACCTGGATATCTGAGATATTAGGTCCGGGAGCCTTAGATCTTGTGTCCAGCATCTTTATCACCAGGTGGCATTTTCCACCCATTGACTTCTGTGTGATTTCCATAGTTGTCTGTGACTTTCTAAATAATCACATCCCCTCTCTCATATGGTGGCTATACATAGAGATGGGAAGGCATTTCCGTTTTGTTAAGTAATTTATTAGAGACTATAATCCAGGCAGTCTTCATGACCTTAGGACCTGGAGAAGTTTCAATCTAAAGGATTTCTCAGTCTGAATAGGACTTTCACTTCCTGGCCTGTGGATTGAATATCAGGGAGAAGGAAGTCCCTAGAGAGAAGTAGTCAGGTTTAACACCAGGCTGGTACTCTTAGCTTGCTTTGTAAACTACACACTTTGTGGCACTGCTCCTACTGTCCCATGAATCTACATACATGTCAAGGAAGCACTACCATTCACTGTGCTTTGTAGGAATGTCACATATGGTCGTGTCGCACATTGTTGTGCAGCTGGTGACTTCAGAGTCAGGACAAAGCTCAGAGGAGTATCTCCTGTGGCTCACTCTCTCCACATACATGCAGCCTGGTCTGAGGGAGGCCATGGTGACATATTTGGCAATTTGGAGGACAGGCTACTCATGCACCTTCACCACAGACCCCTGTCCCACCACAGAGGGCACAGAGCAGTCAGTAACCGGGTGAGCCTGGAGCAGAGCAGGGAGCAGGGATTTGTCCTATTCACCCTTCCTCAGAGGGTGCTTCATCCTTTAGTTATGGGAAAAGAGATGAGCTTGTTCAAAGCCTTGTATGTTCCTTGTAGCACATAGAACAGTTAAAAGACAAGAGGTGACAGAAGGTAAGTGTTAGTGAGAGAAGAAGCAACTTTGCCTTGAAGACCCTTGTTTTCCCTTTTGGAAAACTCCCTCCCTCCACCACTTGACTCTTTCTGGGGCTGAGAGAACCCCCTCCTCACTTTCCAAGGCTGGACCCCAGCTTTGCTATGACAAATCAGAAGAGCAACGGAGGAGAGTCTACAGAGATGCAGTGGGAGGGCTCAGGGGAAGACTGTGATTTGCTTGTGTCCATGGCCACAGGATGGGAGACAACACTCTCTAGGCTCTGTTCTGAAAACCAGACAAACCTGTACCCCACAGCCTGGTGTCGATGGTCCAGGAGTCACTTACCATAGACTGTGATAGTCATGATCGTGGTCCTATTGAGGCCAGTGACAGGGTTATGGGCGAGGCAGGTATAGGATCCACTATAATTTGAAGTGATGTTGGGGATAAAGAGCTCCTGTGTGGGTTGCTGGGGCCTCTCATTGATAAGCCAAGAATACTGTGCAGGCGGGTGAGAGGCTGCCTGGCAGGAGAGGTTGAGGTTTGTCCCACGTAGGTAATGGGCGTCGAAGGGGGAAATGGTGGGGGCGTCCGGGCCATCTGGAGCAAAGAGAACACAGTCACACATGATGTAATCAGAGGGAAGGGGAAGGTCCTGGTCTGTGTAAGGGCCACACTCTCCCTCTGAAATGGGTCGCAGCCTTGTTTTAAAATGTCCCACCCATAGCCCTCTGTGTTCACTGAGCCTGAGTCATTAACCTTTTTGTCCCATGAAAGCTTGTTAACCCTGAGACTCTCCAGAGAGGAGTATCTGGTCTCCTTCAGTCTTGGCTCAAGGCTGAGCCTGGCCAGTTGTGCCTGGGACAGGAACTCATGTCCCCCCTGGGTATTCAAAGTGGGGGTCTGTGTACATGGACCCGAGAAGGACGGATGTAGCCTGGCCTCTGGCAGTGTGGATTTGGGTGGCAGCCTGGCCCAGGCAGGGACAGAAGTTACTCACAGACAACATTCAGGGTGAATGGGTCACTGCGGCCGGCACTCACGGGGTTCCGGGTTTCACACTCATAGGGTCCTGTGTCATTCCTTGTGACAGGGAGTAAAGTGAGAGTCCTGTTGTCCTTGGACAGCTGTAGCCTGGCACTGTTCGTGAGACTCTGACTGTTGATCAACCACAGGTAGGTGGTGTCCTGAATCTGAGGTTCACACGTTAACACAACAGGGTCCTTGTGCTCCTCGGGGAGGGAATTGTTGCTTGTGATGCTGGGTTTGGGTAACTCCGCTGTGCAGATAACAGAGAGAACATTACCCATTGAGTCCTCCAAAGGCTTCTTCAATCAGAATTGGTGCCTCTCAGCTAACTTGAGTTCTTCAAAAAATAAGGCAGGTCTGCGCATCGCAAGACAAACAAATGATTGAGGGTCTGAGGGTTCAGAGAATGCAAGGCCACCTCCTCTATGTCTGGGAGAAAAAGCACAGACTTTATCAGGTGACAGACAATTATCAGTGTTTGATCACAGAGAGACACAGCAGTGGGAGTCAGAGACCATATGTCCTGGCTCCTCACTGACCAGCTAACTGCCTGGCTGACCTTGGGTCTCACCTGGAAAGTGCAGGTGCTGAGTCCCCTCCAGCTACACAGACCTATATTGCCAGGTCGCCATGCGTTTCCACTGAAGCCTCATGTTCCAGGGTTGACATAGAGATGAGTAATAATGGGCCATCCCATATTCCTTAAATCCTGAGAAGACTAGGCACTGTGGCCCTGAACTGGGTATCTGAGCAGAAAAAATACACAGGAGACAAGAAGCAACTCTGGTGGTGGGTTTAGTACCCAGGCTGCAGGGCCACGAGGTGTGGCTGTCTGCCCAGGAGTTCGCTGGTGACTGACATGACACGTGACCCCAGAAAGGGTAGAGCAGAATCCAGGAATTATTTAGAAAAGAGTGAGGGAAGGCGGGAGCTGGCTGGCGGTGGCAGCAGAGCCAGGCTCTCTGTCCTTGGTCTTTAATGTTCTTTCTGCCACTGCAGAGGGCAGAGATCTTTCCTCAACATGCAGACAATAGCATGTATAGAAGGGGGGCTTGTGGAAGGTGAAGGAGCATGAACTTGTGGAAGATATGGCCCTCATAGACCATTTGTGTTTGGCAGTAATGAGATAGATTTTGAGTTAAACTGTGAAAGAATATGTGAAAATCACTCATGCCCCAAAGTTCTAATAACTGTTTTTGGAGGAAACTCTGTCTAGAGAGCATGAACAAGTTCTGCCATCCAACCAGGTCACACTGTGACCAAAGGGAGATGCCACAGTGGGTTTGGAATCAGGGACTCCCTGGGATAGAGAGAAGGTGAGTCCTGCTAAGAGTATAGAAGTGACCGGGAGGCATGTCAAGGTGTCTCTGCTGTATAAAGAGAGGGATGACTCCAGATTGGTAGAAAGGACATGTGCCATGTTAGTAAAGTTAGGGAGAAGGTCCCTCCCTGTTTCTATGGACAGTCAGGCAGATGGGGAGGAGCCCCCACACGGGCCTGTGACATATGTTCTTCCTTGTCTTTCTAACTCAGGAAACAACTGGAGTTTAGTCAAATTCATTCAAATTGGGCAGCATCTGAGAGAAAGGAGAGTGGCTGGTGGACCTCACAGTCTGAAAGGATCCCACCCTGTGGTCAAGGACACACGTGTGGAAACAGGCAGTGAACCAGTCAGATGGTGCAGGGTCCCCAGGCCCACCTTGGAAACGTCTCAGGAGCCAGTGGGAGGAATGGGAGCCTCACACCAGGACAAGGGTGTGAGTCACCAGTCAGTGGTGAAGTGAGCCCATGAGCTTTGGGGACTGAGAACTGTCCTTCTGCCTTTGACTCCCTGGTTGAATCATGTAGAGATTATATGGTTTATATGTCTCTGTCATGAGGCCTGTTCCTCTTGTTGGCCTCAGGGGAGGAAGGAGCTCTGGATGGGGGCCCAGCAGATGCTCTTTCTCCTGGTGGCCTGGAAAACTGGCTCATGATGGAGCTGGGGCTGCTGCTCCCACAGATTTTTGTGTCCTTTCCTATTGCCCGAGAGGGTGGGCCTGGACACAGGTTATAGCAGGACAATCTGCACAGTGGGGGAAGCAGAGCAGAGCCAGGCAGTGTGCCTGGAGTGAAGGAGGAGGCAGATAAGGGACATGAAAAGAGCAGATAGAGGCAGAATGTCCTTGGTGAGCAGTGGGGGTCACAGGTGGCTTCAAAGACCCCAGGGACCAAGAGCCAACAGCTTCCCCAGGGCAGGGGCAGTGCAGGCTAGAAAACCTTCCCCAGTGGAACAGCACCACAGTCACCAAGGGACTTGGCTCCTGAGGAGGCTTCAGGGACAGGTGGTCAGAGGGATGGACATGGCTCTCAGCACCTGTAGGGACAGGGGACAGGTGTGACTCTGCATCCAAGTTCCAGTCTCTCTACCAATTATGCATCATTCATTCATTCATTCATTCATTCTGTCATTATTCACCATCATTCCTTCCCTCCTTCATGATAGAGCAAGTGAGTGCTGGTCCCTGAGCTGGTAGCAGGTGCAGGTGGAGAGTGAGAAGGCAAAGTCCATTGCTTCACAGCTAGTGGGAGTGACGCCAACACATCAGGAAACAGATAAGTGGTTTCAAGTCCAGTGCAGGGAAGTGTGGATCGGTAACCTGAGGGGAAGGCCTGGGCACTCCCGGCAGTAACTCTGAATGTTATTGTAGGTAATCTGATTCTAGAGTGAAAATTAATTCTCCATTTGCTTTATCACTAGACCAGAAAATCTACCTTCAGTAGGGACTCCTAAGAAAATGGCTGGTCTCAGAGTCCACAGACACCTAAGACCCTCATGGTAGAGGAGAGGATGGGGCTGTGGCTGTGCAAGGACCTTGTTGAGCATGAAGAGCATGTGTCTGTGTGAGCCTGATTCAGTGACTGTATCACACTGTGCCTCCGTTTCCCCTGAATAAAAACAGAAGAAATGGCAAATGGACTCTGGATTACCATGTTGTCTGTGAATTGTCCTTAAAACATCCCTGAATACTTGACCTCAAGCTCAGTATAGAGGAGACACTGACTTTAATGGCCACTATCATTATTTGCCTCCATGAGGGAGAATTCCTGGCCTGACCCCTGGTGGACAAGGAACTGTCAGGAGCATCTTCTCTCCTCTGTTCCTTCCTGGAGACCTGACCTCCCTCTGGAGTCTCCTAAGTCCCTCAGAAGAGTCAGTTAATGATACGGGGTATTTTGTCTATCTGTGCTCTCCTGACACAGCCTTAGGTGAAGAATAGGCTCTGTCCCTGAAATGATGTGGCTCTTGGGGCTGAGCCCTGGCTGATGAGCAGGAGTAGAGCCACTGCTCCTACCCAGCCCTTCCAGGAGGTCAAGCCCCACCGGACATAGGCTCCCCAGGTTCCCTGGAGTCAGGAGCCCTGGGACAGGGGTCTGGGAGAGGTTCCCAGGCTGAGCTTCTCTGTGAGGATTCCAGGGTCCCCTCACCCAGGTCTCCACCAAGCTCTGCATGGTTTTCTCAGTGTCATGGTCATGAGGAGGGGACCAGGTGCTGGACTAAGACTCTGCTGAGTCTCCCTCTGCTGAGTCACTCCCATGAGACTTCTCTCTGTGTAGAATGTCTGTAGTGCTGGAACCTAGGAAGGGAATTCTGATCTTAGGAAGTTTGTTTCCACTCTGTGTTTCCTGCACTAAATGCCCAAAGCCAACCTGGGAGATGATGCAGAGGGGGATTGAGGCAGAGTTCAGGGCTGTCAGTCCTGTGTGTGAAGTAGAGTTCACCCACCTGAACCCAGAGGTCAGAGAGCAATCACTCACGGTATACACGAAGCTGTCCAGTTACTTGCATGCTCTCATAATCTTTGTCTGTGGCTAGTAGGGTATAGTATCCTGTGTCTTTCAGGGAGACTTTCTGGAACAGCAGGGATCCATTGGGGTATATTGTCTCTCTACCACTGCTTTCAGGCCCACGGGTAGTTGTTTGAGTGTCTATTACATATGATACAATTTGATGGCTGTAGTCCACCTTTCCCCCTGTGTACCAGGTATAGCTTCCAAGATTCCCAGGCAGGTTGTGGACACAGAGAAGCACATCCTTCCCTTCAACAGCATTGGGCGGCACTGATTCAATAGTGAGCTGGGCAGTGGTGGGCAGGCTCCAGAGGGTTAAGAGTGAGGCTAGGAGGGAAGAGAGAAATCGATCAAGATTTGGAGCTCTGTATTGGGAAGGGGAGATGAGCCCTGGGTCCTGAACAGGTCTCTTCATCTCTCAGCCTTGGTCTGAGTGTATGTGTGTGTGTGTGTGTGTGTGTGTGTGTGTCCATCCTGTGGTCAAGTTCAATAGCGTGGCCACCAATACTTCAGCACCCCTGCTCTTATATCCTCTGTTTTGAATACTGTTACTCAGGTGTCTGCCCTCAGATTCCTGCTGACACTCAGGAGTGTCCTTCCCTGATCACCTCCTCTAAAGACGTCTGTCTTCACTTTCTGACCTGTCCATGGGCTGTTTCCTGCAACCACTTGTGGGTACCTGACATCACATCTAGATCTTCCCTTGTCTGCCTCCTCCCATAGAACTTGAGATCATGGGGGCAGGGGCTTGACTGATCTTGCTGCACCCCATTGCCTGCAACAGGCAGTTAGTACTTATGGGTGAATGAGTGAGTATTCCTGGGTCCTGCACCTCCTGGGATGTATCTGCCCATTTCTGAGCTTAGTGGTGAGAACAATGTTTAGTGCCCCTCGTTAAATTTCCTATCTCCTCACATAACTTGGTATTATCTAAAGTTTTCAGCATTCAACACTCTGCGATGATTAACGTGGGAAATGAGCAGCCATTTTGGTTTTCTTGCCCCTCACCACTTCCACATCATTTTCCTGTTGCTGAGTCTCTTCCCCCATTCTACTCTGTTCCCCTGTCTCCTCTCCTCAAATCCAAACAGAAGCCTGCCCCCTCCCCCTTGTTTTCTCTGAGAGCTTGTGCTCCCCAGGAGTACCCAGCTAGCCTGTGCCTCTCCTCCTCCCATCCACCACCAGGTAGTTGTCCCCTCTCACCAGCCAGCAGGAGCCCCTGCCTGGGGCCAAGTCCTCTGTGGGTAGGGGCTGAGGGGGACTCCATGGTGTTTGCTGCCTGCTCTGTCCCTCCCTCTGTGGGAAGAGCTTGGATTCCAGAAATGCTCACAAACACCGCTGTCCTGGTGGGTGGGATGTGCTCTTCCTCCTCCCTGTGCACTGAGCCTCCTCCTGGGCCAAGATCACTTCCCTGGTCACATGGTCCCGGGGCAGGGTCTGTACCCAGGTTCCTCCCTGCCCTCTCCTTATTCCTGCCTCTCCTTTTCTTTCCTCTACATTTGCATTCCCTGTAATTGCTGAGCCTTCTTCCTTCTTCCGCAGTGACTCTTCCCCATGTACACACACACACACACACACACACACACACACACACACACACCTTGCTTGTATAGTAGGCAGTTAGGCCTGAGCAGAGAAGGACAATAGGTCAGTAGGGAAGGTCACCAGAATGGAAAGCCCCAGGTACCTAGCAATGTGCAAAACTGGACTGGGACCTTGCCCCCTGGGTAACCTTTCCTCCCCGAGCATATTCTGGTTTTGCAGTTTAGACCCTCTGACCTTTCATATCACTGGTCATATGGTTCAGGCCCTTCCCTAACCTTTCCTCTCCTGGCATGTTGTTAGCCATGTGGGTTAGATGCCCTTAGAGGGGGAAGAAACCAGAGGACCTAAGAATAACCCTTCAGCATTAAGCCCCCAGGACAATGAGGTGCCAACTGGCATAAAATACATCTAGGCCTCAGTTTTGTTTCAGCTCTAGGCCCAGAAAAACAGCAAAATCAGATGAGTGAGAACATCGCTGACATCAGGATCTACTGCATTGACTGATGATCTTCGACCCTAAAGGGCACACCTGGAAAGCTGATAAATATTTTATTGGGCTCCTCCCCTGAGACCTCCAGATTACTAACCTCAAGAAGTATGCCCCGGTGTGGCTATTTCTTTCTGTAACACATCCATGGCTGTCCCCACTTCTTCTTTCCTCAACTCTCTTATATTTGTTCTTTGTCCTAAGCTCCACGTGTCCTTCTTTTGTTCAGTAACTAGTTTCCTGAGCCCATTTCTTCTACAGCTCACTTCTTCTACCTCTGTGTCTTTCTAAATAAATTATGTCTTATAATTTGAGTTCTTGACTCTGAATTCTTCTCTTAGCTGAACTCAAGTACCGAGGTTGCTGAACTGAAAGCCTAACTCTGCAGGTTAACACCTGGTGCCATGCCACCACTCACAATTAGACAAGTAGTAGCTTGGGGTGTATGTATCCAGGGCGTCTCCCACAGCTCTGTGTGGAGTACACAGTAGCCTTCCCACCGCCTTCTTGCATCCCCATTTGGATCTTATCTTCAGAGCAGAAGCCTGGGACGACATCAGGAATTCTTTTCACAGGAATGCCACACCCTTGTGTATGGTATCATCAATGGTACTTTCTAAAGATTTCAATGCCCAGGGGACATCTTAGAAATGCTTCTTTGGGCAACACACCTTGAAAACTGGGTCTCGGACCAGAGCAGTGACTTGGATTATTGGAGAGAACCAAGATGGTGGCATACGTAAACACCTGAATTTGCTGCTGCATACAACCACATTAAAACTACAACTAAAAGACAAAACGAATACCATCTAGAACCATGGGAAGGCTGGCTGAGTGGAAATTCTACAACTAGAAGGAAAGAGTAAAGCACATTGAGTCCGGTAGGAGTTGCCGAGGTGTGGAAGTTTGGAGGTACGGAGGTCTGTATGAAAGGGGCTGGCAGCTGGGTATGCTGTTGTCTTTTTCAATCCGGAGGGAGAAACAAACTCCCGACTACTCTGAACTCCAGTTCCGGGTGAGAATTTGGGGACCCAGACTCATATGGAGAGAAACTGGACTGTCTGGCATCGAGCTGGAATGCGAGGGCGGTTTTCTCACAGATGTGCTTGCAGTGTTCATTGTTCCTGAATGGGGCTGCGGGACACAGACCCCAGGACCTCTCTGAGGCAGAGCAGATTGGCAGCCATTGCAGTTTGCTCTGCCCTGGTGATTCCCTGAGAACCTGCCCCACCCAATTTACAACCCCACCCAAGCTGTGTGCAGAGGCTTTTGCATATGAATGGCCTGGCCTTCTCCGCCTAAAAACCTGGGCAGACTCAGTGAGTGCCAAAGCCCCACTGAAGCAAGTCCTGCCCCATAATGGTGTCTCCAGCACAGAAGTTCTCCCAGTATAGACACAACTGGTCCTCACAGCCAATTGGCCTGGAGATCAATTCCACTCAGTGATAACAACAGCAATCAAGGCTTCACTACAACAAGACTGTGCACACAGCCCACCAAGGGGTGCACCAAGAGTGTCTATTAGGGAGGCTGAACCACTGGGCCCTATAGGATACCTAGCACACAAAGCCACTCTATCAACACAGGGAAGCATCTAAAAATGTGGAGACAAAGAAACAGGTCACAAATGAAAGAAATGGAGGAAAGCAAACTTCTGGATATAGAGTTCAAAACCACTGATATAAGGTTATTCGAAAATCTTCTAGAAACCTCCTAGAAATATAGTGAGACCCTCAAGGATATGAAAAAGGACCAAGCAGAAATTAAGCATACACTGACTGAAATAAAGAATAATATACAGAGATCCAACAGCAGACTAGAGGATTCCAAGAATCAAGTCAAAGATTTGAAATACATTGAAGCAAAAAACACACAACTGGAAAAGCAAAAGGAAAAAAGAATCCAAAAATATGAAGATAGTACAAGGAGCCTCTGGGACAATTTCAAGCGTACCAACATCTGAATTATGGGGGTGCCAGAAGAAGAGAGAGAGCAAGATATTAAAAACCTATTTGAAGAAATAATTACAGGAAACTTCTCCTACCTGGTGAAAGAAATAGACTTACAAGTCCAGGAAGCGCAGACAACCCCAAACAAAAGGAATCCAAAGAGGACCACACCAAGACACATCATAATTAAAATGCCAAGGGCAAAAGACAAAGAGAGAATCTTAAAAACAGCAAGAGAAAGAAAGTCAGTTACCTACAAGGGAGTACCCATATGACTGTCAGCTGATTTCTCAACAGAAAGTATGCAGGCCAGAAGGAAGTGCCTAGAAATATTCAAAGTGATGAATAGCAAGAACCTACAAGATTAGTCTACCTTCAGCTCTCAATTAGAATTGAAGGTCAGATAAGAGCTTCACAGAAAAGAAAAAGCTAATATTCTTTATTTCAGTCAGTGTATGCCAAACCAGTATTATATGAAATGCTGAAGGGTATTCTTTAAAAAGAGGAAGAAGAAGAAAAAGGTAAAAAAACCAAAGTGACAACAAATACATATCTATCAACAAGTGAATCTAAAAATCAAGTGAATAAAAAATCTGATGAACAGAATAAACTGGCTAATAGAACAGAATCAAGGGCATAGAAAGAGAGTGGACTGACAATTCTCGGGGGCGGGGAGGGGTGTAGGGGTTGCAGGAAGAGACTGGATAAAAATCATACACTTATGGACAAGGACAGTGGGGGGAGGGTAAGGGCAAGGGGTAAGGGAAGAGCGTGAAGTAGGAACCAAGTGGAGGGGAGCTATGGGGGGTGGGGGGGAAAGAGGAACAACTGCAATAATCTGATTTATTAAAAGAAAAGATATACTGCTTCAGCAGCTGCCTAGCTGTAGTGGATGCCCAGCCAGAATGAGACCCCATGATGTGGATGATTTGGAGATGGGGACTCCCCTCCCCATCTCCTGTGCATAGGAAGGGTCTGCAGGTCCTGCTAAATATGCAGATTCTGACTCATATGGATGAAATGGGCCACATGTTAAACTGACAAACTCAGGGAAGGCCTGTATGGTGGTCTTGCAAACTCAGAGACCTAAAGTAATCACAAAAGATGGTCTGAAATTAAACTTTAACTAAAAGCCGTAATGGTGGGTAGTTACATCCTAGGTTGGTATCTTCACCGACAAGGTCAACCGTTACCTTAACTGATCATATCTGTCTTTTTGCATCTATGATGACATATCCTTGAAATTTCAGGGTAACTTCTTTTCTTCTGGACCCCCTGGGGCACAACCTAATGTGTGTGGGTGCCAGACAGATACCAAAAATTCCTTCATTGTTATTGTTACCGTGGTAATTGTTGACTATTAACTATCCTGCACCCATCTAAGTATCATTTTACTTTTTATCCAATCCCAGAGGTTTCCCCACTTTGCTTTCTCCCCCTTCTCTCATCTTTCATCATTGGATTTCATGTAACCCACCTAGGTCCCCTCCTGTGATTGCAATGTATAAAAATAAATGAAAAAACCCCATGCTATTCTCTAGACACTATCCAATTGGTTGAGATACTAGTAATGCTTCCCAGCAATTGTGGACATTTTGGCTTAAATAAACTCACACAAATTCTTTACAGGGTTGAATGTTTTTACGTTAACATTACTTGCCATATTCATGGTAGGATTCTAAACAAGCTCACCCAGAACCTTCCAGCAGACCTGGACTTGGTTGTAAGATCCAGCAAAGGGCCCATTGAGCCCACTGGTTCCCCGCCCATTGGGTGAATGTGGGTGAGTTGTCTCTTGGATCCAGGACATTCCTTTTCTTTTGGTAGAGGGTTTGACTTTATTTGAGCTGTGTCTTAAAATCCTTGAGGTGGAATTAAAGGGTTGACAGAACTCAGTCGAAGGCGGGACTGGAGGAAAAAAATGGGTGGCTCGTTTTGATTTTGGCTTTTTAATTGGAATTGCTTTTTGAGAGTCTGAGCAAAAAACCTTGGCTGTATAAATGAGCTGAACTCATCAGCTCATAAGATATAGGGGCACATCCTCCCTGCAGTCCAATTCTTGGTTATTCGCAGGTGACTAAGAATCTTTGTGGAGGTGTCAGAAGTGCAGGAGCCCCACAGGGAAGGCCCAACACAACTGTAATTAACTAACTGGCTCATCTAGGGGGCGACCCTAAGGCTTGGTCTTCCCGGGCCTGAATCCTTCCTGTTGTATTACACAGCCAGGAGAGAAACTGAGCCCACACTTGATCCACTACATAACATATCCTGGAGATTTGCTCAGACTACAGATATCCAAAAATAAAAAAATTTAACATGGGAAATTGTGCCTCCAGGGCAGAAGCTCCCAGACCCCAACCCTCATTTAATATTCCTGTTAGGAAGCCTTTACTTGCAAGTGCTTTACAGAAATGGGAAGATTTAACTAGAAAATTTCAACTTAGAAATGGCCAAAATGCAGTTGTTTTTGGTATATACATTAATATTTTGCATGCAGAAATTAGAAAAATGTTGGTTCTGAAGTGAAACGGAATGACTATATGGGAAGCATATCTTTACTTGGAAAAATGGAAGCTTCTTATGAGAAGAAAAGAAAAAATACTTCTTCCAATAAAGAATGGAAATTATTAAGAAATTTTAGAGACTGTCTCAGAATGATTCTGAAGTTAATAAATGCCTACACCCCATCTCCCCCTCTTCCTTTCTGACCTTCCTTGTCTGGACTTGCCCTTTCCTCTCCCTTCTTCCTTCCCCTTCCGTCTCCTCTATTACCACTGACTTGAAGGAAAATGAGAATAGGAATTCTAACAGCTCCCTTTTGGAAAAAGCTGGTCTCAGCTAGAGAGGAACCAGCAATTGTTCCCGACTTTATCTGGGACCCTGATGGATTCACAAAAATTTAACTGTTAGAACATGTAATCCTGTCTATTCTGACCTATTCCAACTAATACACTCACTGTTTCTGAGAGCAAGGCAACAGGATTACTAAATAAGGTCTGCTGTGCAACCGGAGAGGAGTCTTTTGCAATAAAAAGCGAGATTTTCTGTTTAAAAAGAAAACCTGAAGTGTGATTTACAAAGTGGAAACAGAAGCAAACATAAGGCTGCTCCAGGACTATGAGAGGGTATTTTCCCCTTCTCCTTACTAAAAAATTGAAATTATCATAAAACGGAACATTACTAGGCCCTTGGAGATACTGGGGCTTCTTTATCTGTTCTTTACCCTACCATCTAAGTTTCCCTCTCCCTCGGAGTAAAGCTTCTGTACAAATGGTAGGGGGGTCTAAGCAACCAATGGCTGTTTTAAAATCAGAATCTGTCCCCTTTCAATTAGGGCATGTTAAGGGGCAACATATTTTACTGGTCAATTCGGTCCCAATTCACCCGATAGAGATTTAAAAATCAGTGATGCCCACATGTACAAAACCAAAAAGGGAAAATGATGATTTTAAGGGAACCCCCAAGAGGAAACTAATCTTGAGGCTGACTGAATGTTTGCTCACCATCTTTTCATTATTAACTTCCATGAAAATCAGAGAATGCTTAACAGGAGACCTGCCCTACTCAGAACGGCCCAAACAGCCCAGAGACTTGCAGAAATGCCTAACCTCGGCTTGCTACACATGCCTCTGTAGATGGGGAACCAGGCCACAGTGCCTTGAGAGTCCCCTTTTCTATTGGGGTACAAAGGGTTCAACTGGGAGAAATTTAACTCTGGATCCCCAAGGGAAAAAAAGGCTAATCTTCTTTTGCAACATAGCCTGGTCCCGCTATAAAGTGGACAATGAAGAGGTTTGGCCAGTTAATGGCACCATTAAGTTTAATGCTACCTTGCCTGCAGCTAGACCTGTTTTCACCACATTCCCAGGGATGTGAATGGAGAATGAGGCCTACTTAGATCAATGTGTCTTTTCCATACCTGTAAGCTGTTATGAGTCAGAAATGGCACTCAGCTCTATGCTACCTGTGAACTAGATCTCTCTGTAATTGCTACAGAATCTCTTCCTCCTGGTGACGTGGGAAACTAGCTCAGGATGGAGCCAAGGCTGCTGCTCCTACTGATATCTGTGTCCTCTCCTATTGCCCAGGAGGATGGGCCTGGACACAGGTTTTAGCAAGACAATCTGCACAGTGGGGGAAGCAGAGCAGAGCAGGGCAGTGTGTCTGGAGTGAAGGAGGAGGCAGATAAAGGACATGGAAGGAGCAGATAGAGGCAGTGGGGGTTATGCGTGACTTCAAAGACCCCAGGGACCAAGAGCCCACAGCTGCCCCAGGGCAGGAGCAGTGCAGCCTGGAAAACCTTTCCACAGTGGAACAGCCCCACAGTCACCAAAGGACAGGTGGTCAGAGGCATGGACATAGTTCTCAGCACCTGTAGGGACAGGGAACAGGTGTGGCTAAAAACCTTTTAGGACTCTGCATCCAGGTTCCAGTCTCTCTAGCGATTATGCATCATTCATTCATTCATTCATTCCTTCATCATTCACCATCATTCCTTCCCTCCTTTATGCGAGAGCAAGTGAGTGCTGGTCCCTGAACTGGTAGCAGGTGTAGGGTGGAGAGTGAGAAGGCAAAGTCCTTTCCTTCATATCTAGTGGGAGTGGCACCAACACATCAGGAAACAAATATGTGGTTTCAAGTCTAGTGCAGGGAGGTATGGATCAGTAACCTGAGGGGAAGGCCTGGGCATTCCCAGCAGTGACTCTGAATGTTATTGTAGGTAACTTGATTCTAGAGTAAAATTAATTCTCCATTTGCTTAATCATCAGACCAGAAAATCTACCTTGAGCTGGGGACTGCTAAGCACAAGCACTGAACCAATGGCTGGTCTCACGGTCCACAGACACCTAAGACCCTCGTGGTGGAGGAGAGGATGGGGCTGTGGCTAACAGTATTCAAAACAGAGGACCTTGCTGTGTCTGTGTGAGCCTGATTCAGTGACTGTATCACACTGTGCCTCTGTTTCCCCTGAATAAAAACAGAACAAATGGTAAGTGGACTCTGGATTACCATGTTGTCTGTGAATTGACCTTAAAACATCCCTGAATACTTGACCTCAAGCCCAGTATAGAGCAGACACTGACTTAAATGGCCACTACCATTATTTGCCTCCATGAGGGAGAATTCCTGGGCTGACCCCTGGTGGACAAGGAGCTGTCAGGAGCATCTTCTCTCCTCTGTTCCTTCCTGGAGACCTGACCTCCCTCCGGAGTCTCCTAAACCCTCAGAGGTGTCAGCTAATGATATGGGGTATTTTGTCTATCTGTGCTCTCCTGACACAGCCTTAGGTGAAGGACTAGGCTCTGTCCCAGTCCTGATGTGGCTCTTGGGGCTGAGCCCTGGCTGATGAGCAGAAGGAGAGCCACTGCTCCCACCCAGCCCTTCCAGGAGGTCAAACCCAACCTGACACAGGCTCCCCAAGTTCCCTGGAGTCAGGAGCCCTGGGATAGGGGTCTGGGAGGGGTTCCCAGGCTGAGCTTCTCTGTTAGATTCCAGAGTCCCCTCAGTCCAGGGTGTGACCAAGCTCTGCATGGTTTTCTCAGTGTCATGGTCATGGGGAGGGGGCTAGGGACTGGACTGAGACTCTGCTGAGTCTCCTTCTGCTGAGTCACTCCCATCAGACTTCTCTCTGTGGGGAATGTCTGCAGGGCTGTAATCTGTGAAGGGAACTCTGATCTTAGGAAGTTTGTTTCCACTCTGTGTGTCCTGCACTACATGCCCAAACCCTGGGAGATGATTCAGAGGAGGATTGAGGCAGAGTCCAGGGCTGTCAGTCTGTGTGTGAAGTAGAGTTCACCCCACCTGACACCCAGAGGTCAGAGAGCAATCACTCACGGTATACACGGAGCTGTCCAGTTACTTGTTTGCTCTGTAAATCTTTCACTGTGGCTTGTAGGGTGTAGTATCCTGTGTCCTTCAGGGTGACGTTCTGGAACAGCAGGGATCCATTGGGGTATATTGTCTCTCTACCACTGCTTGCAGGCCCGAGGGTAGCTGTTTGAGTGTCTACTACATATGATATGATTCGACGGCTGTAGTCCACTATTTCCCCTTTGTACCAGGTATAGCCGAATAGATCCCCAGGCAGGTTGTGGACACAGAGAAGCACATCCTTCCCTTCGGCAGCATTGGGCGGCACTGATTCAATAATGAGCTGGGCAGTGGTGGGCAGGCTCCAGAAGGTTAAGAGTAAGGCTAGGAGGGAAGAGAAATTGATCAAGATTTGGAGCTCTGTATTGGGATGGAGAGATGAGGCTTTGGGTCTTCAACTGATCTCTTCATCTTTCAGCCTTGGTGTGTGTGTGTGTGTGTGTGTGTGTGTGTGTGTGTGTGTGTGTCTCCTGTGGTCAAGATCAGCAGCATAGCCACCAATACTTCAGCACCTCTGACCTTATTTCCTCTGTTTTGAATACTGTTAGCCAGGTTTTTGCCCTCAGATTTCTGGTGACACTCAGTAAGTTTATCTCCACTGTGTGTGTGTCCTGCACTAAATGCCCAAACCCAACCTGAGAGGTGATGCAGAGGGGGATCAATGCAGAGTCCAGTCCTGTGTGTGAAGTAGAGTTCACACCAGAGGTCAGAGAGCGATCACTCACAGTATACATAGAGCTGTGCAGTTACTTCTTTGCTCTGGGGTCTTGGGAGACCCCTTCCCAGACCACCTTCTCTAAAGACCTCTGTGTTCACTTTCTGGCCTGTCCCTGGGCCTTTTCCTGCATGGCACTAGGGGTACCTGACATCACATTTATATCTTCTCTTGTCTGTCTTCTCCCCATAGGAGATGAACTTCCATGTGGGCAGGGGCTTGTCTGATCTTGTTGTACCCGCAGTGCCTGCAACAGGCTGTAAGTACCTTGGGTGAATGAGTGAGTGTTGCAGGGTCCTGCACCTCCTGGGATGTATCTGTCCATTTTTGAATTTGGTGGTAAGGGCAATGTTTAGTGCCCCTGGTTAAATTTCCTATTTCCTCATATAAATTGTTATTATCAAAAGTTTTCAGCCCCAGCCAGCTTGGTTCAGTGGATAGAGCATCGGCCTGTGGACTGAAGGGTCTCAAGTTTGATTCCAGTTAAGGGCACATGCCGGGGTTGTGGGCTCCATCCCCAGTGGGTGGCATGCAGGAGTCAGTCAATCAGTGATTCTCTCTCATCATTGATGTTTCCCTCTCTCTCTCTCTCTCTCTCTCTCTCTCTCTCTCTCTCTCTCCCTCTCCCTTCCTCTCTGAAATTAATACAAATATATTTTTTTAAAAAGTTTTCAGCATTCAATTCTCAGTCATGAGTAAGTTGGGCAATGAGCAGCCATTGAGGTTTTCCTGTCCCTCACCACTTCCACATTATTTTCCTGTTGCCGAGTCCCTTCCCCCATCCTACTCTGCTCCCCTGTCTTCTCCCCTCAAGGCCAAACAGAAGCCTGTCCCCTCCCTCTTGTTTTCTCTGAGAGCCCTGTGCTCCCCAGGAGTCCCCAGCTAGCCTGTGCCTCTCCTCCTCCCACCCACCACCAAGTAATTGTCCCCTTTCACCTGCCAGCAGGAGCCCCTGCCTGGGGACAAGTCCTCTGTAGGCAGGGGCTGAGGGGGACTCCATGGTGTCTGCTGTTCTGTCCCTCCCTCTGTGGGAAGAGCTTGGATTCCAGAAATGCTCACAAGCACCGCTGTCCTGGTGGGTGGGATGTGCTGTTCCTCCTCCCTGGGCACTGAGCCTCCTCTTGGGCAAAGATCACTTCCCTAGTCACATGGGCCAGGGGCGGGGTCTGTAACCAGGTTCCTCCCTGCCCTCCCGTTATTCTTGCCTCCCCTTTTCTTTCTTCTACGTTTGCATTCCCTGTAACTGGTGGGGCTTCTACCTTCTTCTGCAGGGACTACTCCCCATGTGCACACACACACACAGACACACACACACAGACACACACACAACTTGCTTGTATAGTAGGCAGTTAAAACTAAGCAGAGTAGTACAACGGGTCAGTAGGGAATGGGAAGCCTTGGGTAACTAGCAATGTGGAAAACTGGACTGGGACCTTGCCCCCTGGGTAACCTTTCCTCCCTGAGCATATCCTGGTTTTGCAGTTTAGGCCCTGTGACCTTTCATATCACTGGTCATGTGGTTCAGGCCCTCCTCTGACCTTTCCTCCCCTGGCATGCTCTTAGTCATGTGGGTTAGATGCCATTAGAGGGGAAATGAACAAGTGGACTAAAGAATAGCCCTTGAGCATTAAGCCCCCAGGACAATGAGCTTCTGACTGGCATCAAATACATCTAGGCCTCAGTTGTGTTTCAGCTGCAAGCCCAGGAAAGCAGCAAAACCAGATGAGTGAGGACATAGCTGACATCAGGATTTACTGCATTGACTGATGACCTTCGACCCGAAAGGACACACCTGGAAACCTGATAAATGTTTCATTGGGATCCTCCCCTGAGCCCTCCAGATAACTGCCCTCAGGAAGTAGGACCTTCTTCCAAAGTAAGAAGGAACTTGGCTTCTGAGGCTTATGCCTTACCAAGAAAGGATCTTCTCTTATAGTTCCAAGAGGGAATTTTTGGTTTACTGATCATTCCCAATGCTCCCCACCTGACAAATCCTAAATGAAGTCTATTTAGGGGAGTCACACTTTCATAACTTTATCCTAATTCACAATATAGGAGTTTAGACTTGCAAAAGCATCGTTTTGCAAGTATCTTAGATAATTACTAGTACAGAATCAGCATTTTAGAGCTCAAGGGTTAAAAATCCTCTTGCAGGAGCCACACTACATAAATAGGAATGCTAGGGAGGGGACCTGCCCGAAAAGGGTTCCATGCCCTTATTTCCTCTGACCCCCTTAGTTCCATGATAAAGTATGGAAAGTAAACCATTGCTTGACATACCTAAGGTAAGTTAACGCTCAGGGAACCCTCTCCTGGTTCTTGACCTTACACAAAGAAAAAAACCTATGGGGACTTGAAATTTAAATCCCTTTGGCCCTGGAAACTAGAGACATTTTATTTCAACGACGTAGTTTCAGTACTTGAATGTCAAAATGTATGACCAAGATTGGAGAAAATATTTCTTCTCTCAACTTTTATAGGGTGTGATTCTTAAATACTTTTATAATGTCCAAGGTATATACAAGGATATGTATTGTAACAATTATGGGTGTGTATTTTTTGCAAAGATTGTATTTCTCTATCTTGAGAAGGGAAATATTTCCATAAATTGTTTTTATTTTATAGGTACTAATAAAGTAAAAGAAAGCCACTCCTACCCAAAAAAATTGAAGAAGTAGGACGCAGTGCGGCTCTTCCTCTCTGGAGCACACCTGTACCTTTCCCTACCTCATTTTCCCTCAAGGCTCTTATCTTTGTTTTCTTTCTCCTAAGCTCCAAGGGTCCTTCTTTTGCCGCTGTAACTAGTTTCCTGAGCCCATTTCTTCCACAGCTCACTTCTACCTCTATGACTTCCTAAATAAACTCTCTCTTATAATTTGAGTTCCTGACTGTGAATTCTTCTCTCAGCTGAACTCAGGTACCGAGGTTGCTGAACTGAAGGCCTAACTCTGCAGGTTAACACCTGGTGCCTTTCCACCGCTCACAATCAGACAAGCAGAAGCTTGGGGTGTATGTATCCAGGGCGTCTCCCACAGCTCTGTGTGGAGTGCACAGTAGCCTTCCCACCGCCTTCTCTCATCCCCACTTGGCTGTTATCTTCAGAGCAGAAGCCTGGGATGACATCAGGAATTCTTGTCACAGGGATGCCACACCGTTGTATATGGAACTTTCTAAAGATTTCAATGCCCAGGTGACACCTTAGAAATGCTGCTTCGGCAGCTGCCCAGCTGAGGTGGATGCCCAGCCAGAATGAGACCCTGTGATGTGGGGATGGGGAAGCCCCTCCCCCTCTCTTGTGCACAGGGAGGGTCTGCAGGTCCTGCTAAAAATTCAGATTGTGACTCAAGGTGTTTGGTGGACCGACAGTCTCCATCTAATAAGCTGTCAGGAGATGCTGATTATACTGGTCTGCAGATCACTTCCAATGGCAAGGATGATGGGGATCCCTGCTCCCTAAGAGGACAACCTACCCACTTAACCCCACCCTTGGCTTGTGCTGTGTCCTGGCCATTGGTCTGTCAGCACCACACAGAGAGCCCCAGGGATCCCCAAACCCAGGGGACGATTTATTTGTGTGACACAGAAACCCAGCTGGGCACCACACCTTCCCCATGTTCTCAAACTGCTGGGAAGGTTGGATTTCCTCCCAGCAGGAAGGTCACAGTGGTGACTCTGGGGTGAGAAGGGGTCATCTGAGTGATGACTGTTGTGCGGATCCACCTTCTGTCTTTGGGTGTCACTAGCCTGGTTTCTGTTTCCAGGGACAGAGTCCCAGGACCAGGAGTCTCAGTAGGACTTTCAGTGTGTGTGTGTGTGTGTGTGTGTGTGTGTGTGTGTGTGTGGTATACTGCGTGTCCTGGGAAGAGGGGACTGTGGTGGGAGGTCATGTGGCTGTGAGCTCCCTGGCTCTTGAGGGCCATGATTTTAGGGAAATCTTCCCTCTCCTTTTCTGTTGGCTAAGCTGGTCCATGTGCTCCCTGACCCTTGGGGCAGCCTCTGTCCTCTGCCTGGGGGACTTGCTTGTGGTCCCCCTGCCTTCCCCATGATGGTACAAGGCAGGGAGTGGGGAGCTGCACAAGGTCCCCATTCTCCCTGATAGAGCAGGTGCTCCTAGTCCCTTAGAAGGAGCCTGTGGGACAAAGTAGACACATGGGAGGGGCCCAGAAGGGTCTGTGATATGGAAATCAGGCTCCTTTCCCATCTCCTTCATCAAAGCCAGTTCCTATGTTAATTTCCTGCTGTCTGTGTGTCCCATTGCCGCCCCCTGGAGGGCATAAGGGAACCTGCAGCTGGCTCAGTGTTGCTGACTAGGCTCCAGAGCAGTGGTTCCCAAACTTATTTGGCCTACCGCCCCCTTTCCAGAAAAAATATTACTCAGCGCCCCCTGGAAATTAATTTTTTTAAAATTTTAATAGCAATTAAACAGAAAGATATATGTATTAATGTTTCTACCTTTTTCGTAAAATATAGTAAAGAAAGGTGTAAATTAGAAACATTGAAGTTTGAAATTATGAAACTATTTATTGAACTCAGAATAGAAAGGTAATACAAAAAGAGTTAAAACAAATGCACCTGTGGCCATCACCGCCCCCCTGGATCGCTGCAGCGCCTACCAGGGGGCGGTAGCGCCCACTTTGGGAATCACTGCTCCAGAGGGTGGGAGCTGACCCTGAGCCCTGGGCAGGGATGGGCTCTTACATCCAGGCTGAGTGGCCAGTTACTGTGTGTCCCAGGCTGCCTGACTTCACCCAGGACAGGGTGAGCCCAGGGAGAGGGTGGTGATTGTCCAGAGGACTCTGGATCCAGTGTCAGGAGAACTACCCACCCAGGAGGAGCTCCCTGTCCCTGAGGTTTCAAGGAAGGGCCTGGTGAGGGCTCCTGTGGGGCTTCCAGGAGAGGGTGCTGCCCTGGGGCTCTGATGCTCAGGATGCCCTGTGTGTCCCCATCACAGCACTGGGTACTGCATCCAAGTCCCCTGTGTCCCTGACTGTCAGCTGCTGTAGGCCTCCCCATGGGGCCCAGGATCTGGAGCTGCTCCACATGGACACTCAGCCAGGGGATCCTGACAGGAGGCCCCCCTGGCACACTCAGCTCCTCTGAGGGGGAAGCACCCTAGATCCTGGGTTCTCCTAACCCATCCTGCATGGGAAGTTCCCCAGGACATCATGGGCTGGTGAGATGTTTTCAGAGACACAGCCAGGTGACCCCACAGATCAGGGTCTTGGGGCACAGGGATTTGCCCCCTGACTTCCTTTGAGGTAAAGGTGGGCTCCTTCCTCCTTTGGTAGTAACTCCACCTGGGTCCAGAGTCCAGAATTTGTGCCAGGTCACGTGTCACTGAGAAGAGGAAGGACACAGGCTGTCACCAAGACCTACCCTGGGGAGATGAGATGTCACTCACCAGGTAGAGGTGGGGAAGGCTGTGATTTTGGAGGAATGAATGGGGGTCTGACCCCTCACTGTTAGGAGACCCCTGCCCTCCCTTTTTGGGACAAAGAAGGAAACTTCCTGGCCTCCTCCCATGCTGACACCAGACCCTTTTCTCCACGGAACATTCTCTGCCCACAGATGTCACAGGTGGTAGGATAAGAGGGCAAGTTCCAGGCTTTAATTGTGTGGTTTTCATCATTTACTTAATGGTGTCTGTGAAGCAATGTGAGGGTCAGACAGGCAGAGCTGGGTATCGATCTGGCTTCTGTCTCATCCTCACTGAGATTGTTGCTGGAATGAGGCTTCTGTTCAGAGTCCCTGCCTGGGCACAAGGACTGACCTTCCCATCTGTCATCAGGGGTTATCTTAGATGCTAGCGCCCAGGCTCCACCTCCCGCTCTCACTGCAGGTTCCCTCATCCTCAGACTCCTGATTCCCTCCTTGCTGAGCACGGCCTCTGTGGCACAAGGTCCAGGCACTCAAAGCGCCAAGTGATCAAACCATATGCGTCAGTAACTCTCCAGACATCGGAGGCAGGTGCTGGAATCAGTGCCGCCTGATGGGAAAGGGCCTCCAGCTCTGAGTAAGCACCACCTGTGGGGACTGGCAGGTCCTATCATGGTGGGTGGCATGTGGTTTGAGGGTGCACCCGGGAGCACCCAGGAGCTGCCCTGAGAGCTGAGAGCCCTGTGGGTGCTTTCATGCATTGAATTGGTTTCAAGAGCTTCCTGCTGTCTGTGGACTGGCCCAAAGGCCCCTATTGAATAAAGAGGGGCTGGACTCTTCTAGCCTCAGGCCAGAGCCACCAATCAGTGCTGGTGGGTCCAGGGCTATCAGGGCTCAGGGACAGCTTGCAGGGCACACACATCTGTCTTGAGGGCCATGGGAGCTTAGCTGTTAGCTTATCCTTCTGCTGGTGGGAGGTGGTGGAATCTGGGTGAGCATCCCCTAGCCGTCTCTACTTTTGCTTTTCAGATGTAAAGTGCTAAAGGGTAGTAATTCCTACGGACAAATAAAATAGGTGCAGAGGCATGGATACATGGACCAGATCTCAGATGGAAGGGAGTGGGGGCAACAGGAAGAGAACCAAAAACATATATACATAGCCCATGGACACAGGCTATAATGGGGTGAAGGCCTAGGGTGGGGCAGGGGCCTGATGGGAAGGGGAAAGGGCGCAGTGGGGGACATCTGTACTACTGTCAACAATGGAAATTGTTTTAAAAAAATGTAGCTAGCCTCTTGATAGAAGGAACTTTTACATCATTGTAAAATGAAAACAATGCACTGGAATATTCTTTAAAGGAAATGCAATAACCATTTTCTATTTATCAGTAACTGTGATGCAAGTTTAATTTTTCTAGTTCATCACTGATAACACTTTTTGTAGTTTAGCTCTTAGGAAGTGGTGAAAGCCGCCCATGATCCATGTTTTAGTTCAAGAATGTGGACTTTATGTGGATTCTCCTGTGATTTTTAAGTGTTCATATAGGTCACCTTCTGTGAACACTAATGCCATTTCCCTCTGTCTGTTTGTTACTCATCCCTGTACAGAATCACATTTTGCCTGGAAAACATCTGACCACCATTAAAAAGAAGTGTCCAGATGCTTCTGGTTGATAATGATGGCGCTGAAGGTGGAGGTCTGTTCAGGGTGGGCAAAGGCAACAGTTTTTGAGAACTTTCCCCTCAAAATTACCTGCATAAGGCACCTGTCACAAGTTCGGATGGAGGAAGGACAGAAATAGAGGTCAGTAATTGAGGTATCATACCCAAGAGTGGACAGAAGATCTGCCCAGAGTCTGAGATATCTCGGGACTAATGGTGAGGACACTACAAAGACCCCCACCCAACCCCTTAATGAGGGAACATTGAAGGTCTTGTAGTTTAGAGAGGGGCCTATGGATTGGGACAGGGGTTGTCAGCCCACAGTGCTGGGAATGAGACCTGACACTGTCCATTTTGAGGGCATAAATTCATTTTTAAGTTATGATGTCACAGTGTATGATTCTGAAAATATAGACAAACTCCTATGATATAGTTTTCTATTTAATAAGATGTTTCTTCCTAATGTTATAAATGACTGGGTTTACTGCTAAGATGCTTGAGATGGTAAGAACATCAGAGTAGGTTGTCTAATGGCATGGCATATAGGTTTGTTATGATTTTCTCTTGCAGTGTCTACAGAAATTTCCTCACCCGACTTTGCAGTAGAACCCACTGGAGTCATTCTGATTTGTGGGCAGCCATCAGTCATCACCTCTAACTATGCCTTCTTCTGAACCTGAATGTGCCCTGTGTCCAAGGTCAGCCCCAATCTCAACTCTCCTGCTCCTTTCTCTCCCCTTCTAGCAGGAACAAACCACTAGAGGGCACCCACACTCTTCCTTGAGCTCCTGGGGACCTTTCCATCACCTGAGACAAATAAATGCCAGTGTTTTTCCTGCAACAGCTCTACCCTTCAAATACTCTTTTTTGAAAAAAATATATTTTATTGATTTTTTACAGAGAGGAAGGGAGAGAGATAGACAGTTAGAAACATTGATGAGAGAGAGAAACATCAATCAACCTCCTCCTGCACACCTCCCACTGGGGATGCTCCCACAACCAAGGTACATGCCCTTGACCGGAATCGAAGCTGGGACCTTTCAGTCTGCCAACAAATGCTCTATCCACTGAGCCAAACCAGTTACGGCTCAAATACTTTTTAAATTTGTTCATGGTATAGCTCCTGCTTCAGACATCAGGGTCCCCAGGGGAGCCCATCACATTGGGGTGTGGCAGCATGGACTGGTGACCTGGAACCATCCCCAGGGCCTAAGTCATTGTAGAGGGAGATGGTTCAGGGGCAGTGGGTAATATAGGATAGACACCCAGGGCCCAGATGTTCCTGCACCAGGGGTGGTCACAGCGGACAATGACCATGAGCCTGTGGCTCTGAAGGCCCTGCCACTTAGCATCTGGGTCTTGGCTGGGCTGGTGTGAAATATTTCAGACTGGGTCTTCCTCAGTGGGCAGTCCTCGTGGGTATTTCAAGAATGTTCCTATTGAAGAATGAGGAGAGATGTGTTATTGACCTTAGAGAGTCACATTTCCCTTATGGCTGGAAACCATCTGACCACCGTTAAAAAGAAAGTGTCCAAATGCTGTTGGTTGATGATGATGGCAGTCAAGGTGGACGTCTGCTCAGGGTGGGTGAGGGAGGTTCTCTCAGATTAGGACCCAGGAAATGGGAGGGTGAGGACTTCTCTGACTCCTGCCCTCTTCAGGACACCACTGCTGGGTTGACTGTGGAGAACTGAGCCTCCCCTCTCCCACCCTGCTGTGTAGGACAGAGACCCAGAGCCCTTTCATGTAGAGTGGACCATGAAGGAACACAGGTGAGGGAGGGCAGGTGGACATGAGGAGAGAGCCTTATTCCTGGAGGTGGGAACTGTGAGATGAGGGCCAGCAGGAGGCACACAGACTGCTTAGTGCCTGCAGCTGAGTCAGTGCGCCAGAGAGTTTCCTCTGCAAAATCCAACCTTTTCCCTGCGAACATTCAATTACCTCCCCTTCCGTGATCCCAGCTGAGGCCTCAGTCCTTCCCCACTCAGTCCTGCATCAACTCTTTTCCCCCTTCACACTCGAGGAGCTCTGTCTGCCCAACTGCCCAGTCCCCCCAGGGCTTCAGAATGGTCATTGCTGCCCCTGACCCCACCAGTGTGGAGGCCCAGTCCTGCCTCCCTGGTCAGTTGTGGGACCAGGCTCTCAGGCTCCATGTCCTGATTACCATCACCTGCCAGGAGGTGGCAGCAGCTGAACAAAGGAGTGATGCAGGGACAATTGTTATCACCCTGTGAGTCTGCAAGTGGACATGTGGGGGAGGGTGCTGGAGGGAAGACACCAAGGAAATGACAGAATTTCCTGCTAATTTAGATGCTGGCAGTGTGTGCTTTGGGAATTTAACAGAGAGTTCATGGATATTTTCTTGGAGAAAAATAAGAAGGTAATTGTAACTCAATATATGGGTCTTCTCTCTTCATTTCTTGAAGAGTACGGCTAATTGTTTATCAATTTTGTTTATCCTTTCAAAGAACCAGCTCTTTGTTTCATTGATTTTTTTGTATTGTTTTTAGTCTCTATGGTATTTATTTCTGCTCTACTGTTTATTATTTCCTTCCTTCTACTTACTCTGGGCTGTTCTTGTTGTTCTCTTTCTAGTTCTTTAAGTTTTAGGCTTAAATAGTTTATTACTGGTTGTTTCTTTTTTTTTCGTTTGTTTTTTGAGGTATGCCTGTAGTGGTATGAACTTCCCTCTCAGGACTGCTTTTGCTGTGTCCCAGAGATTTTGGGTTGTTGTGTGTTCATTTTTATTTGTTTCCAGGAAGTTTTTGAGTTCTTTCTTGATCTCGTTGGTAATCCATTCAGTGTTTAATAACATGCTATTTAGCTTCCAGGTGTTTGAATGTTTTGAGGTGTTTTTACTGTAGTTGATGTCTAATTTCATTTTATTGTGATCTGAGAAATGCTTGATATGATTTCAGTCTTCTTGAACTTGTAGAGACTTGTTTTGTGCCCTAACGTGTGGTCTATCTTTGTGAATGTTCCATGTGCACTTGAGAAGAATGTATATTCTGCTTCGTTGGGGTAAAATATTCTATAAATGTCTGTTAAATCCATCTGATCCAGTGTGCCCTTTAGAGTCTCTGTTTCCTTGTTAAGTTTTTGTCTGGAAGATCTGTCCAGTGAAGTTTGAGGGGTGTTAAAGTCTTCTACTATGGCTGTATTGTTGTCAATCTCTCCGTTAAAGTCCTCTAGAAGATTTGTTATATATTGAGGTACACCTATATTGGGTGCATATATGTTTACCAGGGTTATATACTCTTGTTGGATCGATCTCTTTAGTATTATGTAGTGACCTTTGTTGTCTCTTGTGATGGCCTTCATTTTGAAGTCTATTTTGTCAGATATGAGTATTGTTCCTCCAGCTTTTTTTTCTTTTCTATTTGCATGGAAAAAATTTTCCATCCCTTCACTTCCATCCTGTGTGTGCCTTTTGTGTCTTGTGTGTGTGTGTGTGTGTGTGTGTGTGTGTGTGTGTGTGTTTGTTATCGATTTAGTCAAAAGATGCTTTATTGAGGGATGAGGCTCGGCATCCAGCATCAGCTACAACTGGAGATCCCGGAATGCCCGCTTCTCCACAAGCTTCACTTTGTACTTGCACTTGAACTTGGCTCTCTCCCGGGGCTCGATCATATTTGTCCTCTGGGAGCTCTTGAACCGGTCACATAGGATGTTGCCCTCAGGCTTCAGGGTCGGGAGAGAGTTGGCCAGATCCTAGAGGAGCTGCATGTTGATGTCGGGGGCCTGATACTTGAGCTGCCCCAGCCTGCGGGGCTTGTCAGCCTCGGCCAGCTGCTGTGCCACATGGGCCTTGATCCCGCGCAGCCTGAAGAGCTCCTGTTTCTGCAGCCGAGCTGCCCGCACCGTGGCCGGCTGTACCCGCAGCATCTCGGCGGCCTTTTCCCTCCGACGCTGCTGCTCTGTCTTCTCCACAGCAGCCAGGCGGGCAGGTGTGGTGGCCTTGGCTCCTCCAAACTCATCATCTCTGGCCTGGTCTCCAGCCTCCTCGGGCCTCTGGCCCTGGCTGATTTGTGGATACCTCGCCTGGCTCCCCCTCCCCATCTGACTCCTCCAGCAGCTCCTGGCACATCTCCTCAAAGGTAGACTCCTGGGTGGCCGCCTGCTCAGCGTGGGGCAGGGCCAGCTGCAGCTCCAGCTTCTCCTCCTCCCTCTGCAGCTGCAGCTTGACCTCATGGGCTTCCCAGAGCAGCGTCTGGTGGTCCTCAAAGGACGGGTTGTAGGAGGCTCCGGAGGGTGTCACCTCCACAGCAGGCACCTGGAACGGTGTGGTGTGCAGACGCAGCGGCCGCTCCACTCCTTTCTTCTTGGTCTGCTCCAGGAAGAAGGGGTCCTGGCCAGCCAGCGGCCGCTCCAGAGGGTTATCTGTGGTTCAGAGGTGGTAGAAGGGCTGCTCCGCAGTGCTCTGGGGCCGGGCCTAGCTTTGGCCCCAGGAGGGCTGTGGAGAGGGGCCTGCGCCCTGCGTACCTCTCGGGGCAGCTCGCCCTGCTTGGCCAGCCTCTCCCATAGCTGCTCCTTCCGTTTGAGCTTCTTGGCGTTGGGGACCTGGTGGGAGAGGATGTCTTTGGGGGCAGGGATCTTGGATGTGTTCTCTAACATGAGGTCCACCCGCAGAGGTTTCTGGAGGAGCAGTGGCCTCTTCTGCCTTTGGTCCTCTTCCTGCCACGCTCACTGTCCTTGGGGCCAGAATCCATGAAGAAGAGTTTACCATGGGGGTGGGGGGCAGGGAGGGGTGGGCTCTGATACCCAGCCACTGCTAGTGTGCTCCTGTAGCCGCAGGTCCTCTAGGAATGGATCGACTTCCAGCCCCAGGGGCTCCTGAGCAAGTCGCCACCAGACCCGCTTCTTATTTCTCGGGCTGCCACCGCCACCGCCGCTTCAGCGCCGGGTCCACCGAAGTGGGCAGCAGCTGCAGGAAGCTGGAATCACACCACTGCTTCCTGCCGCCTTGTTAAAAGCTGTCTTTTGTTTTGAGGTGAGTCTCTTGTAGACAGCATACAGTTGGGCCATATTTTTGTATCCATTCAGCTACGCTACACCTTTTGATTGGACTATTTAATCCATTTACATTTAGGGTTATGAATGAGAGGTACTTATTTATAGCCATTTTAATTTTGTATGGCTAGGCTTCTCTCTCTGTTTCTTCTCAGCAATTTCTTAGAGCATTTTTTAAAATTTTTTTTATCTCAAGAGAAACTATTTTAAATATAATAATATTAAATGCAATAAACATAAATTATTCAAGAAAAACGACCTTAATATAACATTACATGCAATAAACATTAATATTTCAAGAAAATAGGATTTTAAGTATAATAATATTATCAAAACTGTATAATATAGTATGATATCACAAACATTGTAGGAAATAATAAAAATATGCCAATAACAGGATTACTACTATTATATTCCAAAATATTTTCCCTCTCTGGCTCTGTTTTTGTTCATCAGTTTATATTGTTCATAATATTCCACAAATGAGTGAGATCATGTGATATTTATCTTTCTCCCACTAGTTTGTTTCACTTAGCATGATGCTCAGAGCTGGTTCTCTGGTGCAGGCCACATACACAGGGTCTGGGTCTCAGGTCCTGGAGGAACTAAGAAACCACGTCTGCTCTGGGGATGATGCGGCAGTACACCTCTGTGTTTGGGTTGAGTAATTCCTGTGAAAAAAGGAGAGATCTCTGAGCCCCGCAGCCTTTTTAGAACACGTGCCGTGTTTCACAGGCGCCATGGGGGCTGACTGTGCTGGGGTGTCTGTCCCCGGGCAACTTCTCCTCCACCCTCTGTTATCACTTTTTTCTGCCCTTTCCTGAGCCTGGAAGCACAGCCAGGCTGGGCTGGGGGCAGATCCTGGGGCCCCTGGGACCTGCAGGACAGAATGTTCATAACCCAAACTCACCTCGTAGATGGGGCCTGTTGTCTTGGGGTCGGGTAGGGGGCCCTGTGCAGGAGGGAGAGAGGGCATCAGAGGATGGGGAGGGAGGATTTTCTCCGCAGGACTGACAGATCTGCTTCCTGAGCAGCTATCTTCACACCTGTAGCCCAGCACCCCAATTTCAGCCCACACTGCATCCCCTCACCCTTGTTAGTCTTGGACCCCTGACTGGTGTTCCCAGTGCCCATTCTGCTCCATACGGGACTCCAGGGTTCCCCTCAGACTCTGGCCCTGCCCTGTCCACCCCTGATGTGAGGGCCCAACTAGGCCAGGGCAGGGCTCCCCTAGTGCTGTCTGTTCTGGGGAAGGGGTCTGTGCTGTGTTGAGAGGTTGGAGGGTGCCCCTGCCCTGAGCATGAGTCACTGAGGCCCTGGGTGAGGGAACAGGGAGGGGATGGACTTACCGGGAAGGCAGAGGTTCCAGAGGGATCCTGGCCTAGGAGCAGAGACAGAGGAGTTAGCACCCAGAGGGGAGGAAGCTTTGGCCTGTTCTCCCAGGAGGGGGTGGTTCTTTAGCTCCCAAGAGCCAGGGATGAAAGGTCATCTCTCAGGGCAAGACCCTCTGGCCATTTCAGGGTCCAGTGAGGGAGAGGTGGTGACACATGACACAACCTACAGGTCAGGTTGACTGGCGAGTAGGGGTCCCCTGTGCAGAGTGCTGATGAGAATCCCTCTTGAAGGCCAGGGAAGGGTCAGATCCTGAGGGACCAGGGCAGGGGTGGACACTGTGGGGCAGGCCCAGGGGTTCCAGGGTAAACAGACACTCACCAGGGGTGGCTGCTGGAGGTGGGTGCTCTCGGAGGCCATGCGGGTCACTGGCCCTGGGAAAGGTCAGACTTACTTGTGAGGGGTGCAGGGGAGCTTTGGTGTCACAACAGGGGGCAAGGAGGGTCTCCTTTCTCAGCAGAGGGTGGAGGCCTCTCTCCACTGTTTAGGGGGGACGGGCCCAGGAGTGAGGAACTGAGGCAAGGTGTTAAGGATCCACAGCTGACTTGGGCCCACAGGGGAAGGACCCACAGGCAGATGGGGGTCTGGGAGGAGTTACCAGGGAAGGGACTGAGGACCAAGGACAGGAATCCACCCTGAGGGTCTGACTTAGTGGAAAGGACAAGGCTGCAGGGGGCAGCAGTGCCAGCCTCATGTAGCATCTTGATGAGTGTGGTGCCTGCTGTGGGCAGACCCGCCTCTTAGGTCTACAGAGATACACTGTGACAGTGGCCTGTCCTGTCTCCATCCACCTGAAGTAGAGGCAAAAACCACACCATAGGCTCGGCTGTCCTGTCCAGGCCAGGCCTCCCATCTCACAGATCAGGATTGTGGTTACCAAACTGGTTTCATGTGGGCATTTGACTCACCCAGTCTGTCCAGGCTCTTCCACCCTCAGCAGTGTTGCCTTGGCCAGGATGACTCTCAGACCCTGAGGCAGCCCATCCCCTCACCTGGGAGGGTGGACTTAGATAAGCAACAGGAGGTGCCTTACTGAGCACTTACTACCTGCCGGCACCACTGCAGGTGTGTGGAGAGAACCAGGACAGTCCTGAGGGCACAGTTCCTTAATCGAGCCTCATTTATAGGTGAGGAAGTTGTTGAGGAAACCACCCTGGTCAGCAGCTGGTGAGGGAGGCACTGGGTGGAGGGAGTTAGGGGCCTCCATGGGGAAGCTGGAGGCCACACGGAGCGGGCCCAGAACCCTCTGAGGAAGGGGTCTTTTTCCTCCTGGCCTAGGCTCCCCTGGGGGTCAGCCTGGGTCAGGGGGCAGTATTAGGGTGAGGGTGAAGGAAATGCCATGGTACCTCCTAGTCCTCCTGAGGTACAGGAAATAGCCCATCAAGGCCCCCAGAGCCAACACGACGAGGACCCCGATCACGCTGCCAATGATGGTCCCCACAGAGTAGCCCATGTCATTTTGTTCTGCTGAAAGGAGAAGGGAGACAGGGTGGGGTGAAGGTCCAAGTCAACTCAGGGGAAACCAGGAGGGGCCTTGCAGGGGGCGGCCTATCAGGGGGAGGAAGGAATTGCCACCTGGTCTGTGCGGTTTGGGAGTGTCAGTCCTCCTGACACCCCACTTCTGGCGGTTGCATCATTCTCTGGTTTGCACATTTGAAACCTTCCATTTGCTCTAATTTTGCACGCACTCTCACACCCATCATTCCGATGTCCTGGTAATTTTCCTCTTAACTCCTCTTTCCCTCACATATTCTGTCTCTTACCCCTGTTTCTTCTTTTCCATCACTATGGACAATCTTAGCAGGCACCTTACCTGTCAACTCAGTGCTGATGAGTGTTTTCAATGGTCCCGCAGGGTGGGAAATACTCTACCTTCATGTCATCTGATCCTTCCACCCCCAGGAGGGATTGGGGTGTCACCCCTCCTGAGCACACACAGAATCAGGGATGGGAGGTGCTTAATAAATGGCTGGAGGTCACAGTACTGGTGAGTGATAAACGGCATTTTCACTGAGTTCTTCTTGACTTACAGCTACTGACAACAGCGTTTATAAAAATAACAATAATAATAGGTACATTGACTGAGTCCTGACTGAGCATGACCCTGTCTGAGGGCTTTATTCTCCTTAACCTCACAAGAAATAGCCTAACTATGGTGTTTAGGTCCAGCTGTATTATTCCAGTTTAGAGATGAGGAATCTGAGGCTCAGGTGGGTGAGAGCCTTCCCCGGGGTCAGACAGCTTATTCTCATAGAACCGAGACAATGATGAGATTAGACTAATTCTGGGGTCCGTACCCATGTGCTCTATAGGCTCTGAAGGAGGCTCCCACCTCCTCAAGGCTTTCTTCCATCTCACCCCCCTGCCCATGAAATTTACAAAGAGTAAGTGGGAGAGGTTGAGGGTCACTCACATTGCACATCTAGCCTGAAAGGGTCACTTTTGCTGGAACTGACGGGGTTGAAGACCTCACACTGATAATCCCCAGCATCCTCCCTCCTGACGGGGTCTATGGTGAGGGTGCTGTTGTCCCGGGACAGCTTCATCCTGTCCGTGAGCAGGAGTCTCTGGTTCTTGAAAAGCCACCGGATGGAGATCCCAGTGTCATTGGTGAGGCAGGTCAGGACCACGGCATCCTTATGCTCTGTGACTGTGGCATTGCTGGCTCGGATGGAGGGCTTCCCCACTGGCTCTGTGGATAAATAAAGGAGGTGACTGACTGAGAGTGGGCTCCTTTCTCAGAGATGTCAGCCAATCACAGGCCACAGTGATCTCTGTAAAAGTCACCAGAGGAGGACTCTGACCTCTGCAGGGTGAGGACCTTTGTTCAGGTGACAGTCTGTAAGGAGAGGGCTGTACCTCCCTCATCCCTCCAGATCACCTCAGGATGACCCCTGAGCTCTCTCCCTGGACATCTGAGGTATTAGCATCGGGGGCCGTAGACCCCCGATGTCCAGCATCTTCATCATCAGGTGGCATTTTTCACCCATTGACTTTTGTGTGACTCATTCCATAGTTGTCTGTGACTTTTTAAATAATCACACCCCCTCTCTGGTATGGTGAAGGCATTTCCCTTTTGTTAAATAATTTATTAGAGAATATAGCCCAGCCAGTCTTCATGACCTTAGGACTGGGAGAAGTTTCAATATAAAGGATTTCTCAGTCTGAATAGGACTTTCACTTCTTGGCCTGTGTATTGAATATCACAAAGAAGGAAATTCCTAGAGAGAAGTAGTCAGTTTTAACATCAGGCTGGTACTCTTAGCTTACCCAGTAAAGTACACACTTTGTGGCACTGCTCCTATTGTCCCAGGAATCTACCTACTTGAGAAGTAAGCACCACCATTCACTGCTCTCCATAGGAATGTCACATAGGCTCGTGTTGCACAGTGTTGTACACCTGGTGACTTCAGAGCCAGGACACACCTCAGAGGGGTCTCCCTTGTGGCTCACTCTCTCCCCATTTCCATGCAGCCTGGTCTGATGGAGGCCATGGTGTCGATGGGTGACAGGATTTGGCCAGTCAGAGGACAGGCCGCCCATGCACCTTCACCACAAATCCCTGTCCCACCACAGACGGCACAGAGCAGCCAGTCACCAGGTGAGCCTGGAGCAGAGCAGGGAGCAGGGGTCTGTCTTGCTCACCCCTCCTCAGAGGTGGTTTCCTCCTTTAGTTTTTGGGGGAAACGAAGTGAGCTTGTTCAATGCCTTGTATGTTCCTTGTAGCACATGGAGCAGGTAGCAGACAAGAGGTGACAGAAGGAAAGTGTTAGTGACAGAAGAAGCAACTTGACCTTAAGGACCCTTGTTTTCCCCAGTGGAAAGCTCCCTCCATCCACCACTTGACTCTTTCTGGGGCTGAGAGAACCCCGTCCTCTCGTTCCTAGGCTGGACCCTGGCTCTGCCATGAGAGATTAGAATAGCAAGGGAGGAGAGTCTACAGAGGTGTAGTGGGAGGGTTCAAGGGAAGATTTTGTGATTTGCTTGTGTCCATGGCCACTGCGTGGGAGACAAAAGCCTCTAGGCTCTGTTCTGAAAACCAGACAGACCTGCACCCCACAGCCTGGTGCCGATGGTCCAGTAGGCACTTACCAGAGACTGTGATAGTCTTGACCGTGGTCCTATTAAGGCCAGTGACAGAGTTGTGGGCGAGGCAGGTATAGGATCCACTGTCATGTGCAGTGATGTTGGGGATAAAGAGCTCCTGTGTGGGTTGCTGGGGCCTCCCATTGACAAGCCAAGAATACTGTGCAGGTGGGTTAGAAGTCGAGAGACAGAAGAGACTGAGGTTTGCCCCTGGTAGATAATGGGAGTCCGAGGGTGAAATGAGGGGGACATCCGGGCCATCTGGAGCAAAGAGAACAAAGCCACACATGATGTAATCAGAGGGAAAGGGAAGGGGAAGGTCCTGGTCTGTGCAAGGGCCACACTCTCCCTCTGAGCTGGGTCACAGCCTTGTTTTAAAAAGTCCCACCCATAGCCCCCTGTGTTCACTGATCCTGAGTCTGAAACATTAACCTGTTTGTTCCATGGAAGCTTGTTAACCCTGAGCCATTCCAAATAAGACTATCCCATCCCCTCCCAGTCTTGGCTTAAGGCCGAGCCTGCCCAGATGTGCCTGGGTCAGGAAGACATGGCCATCCTGGATGTTCAGTGTGGGGGTCTGTGTACATGGACCTGAGAAGGATGGATGTAGCCTGGCCTCTGGCAGTGTGGATTCTGGTGGGGATCCTGGCCCAGGCAGGGACAAAAGTTACTCACAGAGAACATTCAGGATGAATGGGTCACTGCGGCCAGCACTCACGGGGTTCCGGGTTTCACACTCATAGGGTCCCATATCATTCCTTGTGACAGGGAGTAAAGTGAGAGTCCTGTTGTCCTTGGACAACTGCAGCCTGGCACTGGCCTGGAGCTTCTGACTGCTGACCAACCACAGGTAGGCGATGTTCTGAATCTGAGGTTCACACGTTAACATGACAGGGTCCTTGTACTCCTCGGGGTTGGAGATGTTGCTTGTGATGCTGGGTTTGGGTAACTCCGCTGTGCAGAAAACAGAGAGAATATTGCCCATTGAGTCCTCCAAAGTCTTCTTCAATCAGAATTGGTGCCTCTCAGCTAACTTGAGTTCTTCAAGAAATAAGGCAGGTCTGTGCATCGTAAGACAAACAAATGCATGAGGAACTGAGCGCTCAGAGATTGATTGCAAGGTGCCTGCTCTATGTCTGGGAAAAAAAGCACAAACTTTATCAAGTGTCAGACAACTATCAGGGTTTGGTCACAGAGAGATGCAGGACCGGGAGTCAGAGACCACCTGGCACCTGTCCTGGTTCCTCACTGACCAGCTGACTGTCTGGCTGATGTTGGCGTCTCACCTGGAACGTGCAGGAGCTGAGTCCCTTCCAGCAACACAGACCTACATTGCTGGTTGAGATGTGTTTCCACTGAAGCCTCACATTCCAGGGTTAACCTAGAGATGAGTAATGATGGGCCACCCCACAGTCCTTAAACCCTGAGAGGACTGGGTAGTGAGGTCCTGAACTGGGTGTCAGAGCAGAAAAATTACATGGGAGACCAGAAGTAAGTCTGGCGGTGAGTTTAGTACCCAGGCTGCAGGGCCACGAGGTGTGGCTGTCTGCCCAGGAGTTCACTGGTGACTGACATGGGACAGTGACCCCAGAAAGGGCAGATCAGAGTCCAGGAATGATTTAGAAAAGAGTGAGGGACGGTGGGAGTGGCTGGCAGTGGCAGCAGAGCCATCTCTCTGCCCTTGGTCTGTAATGTCCTTTCTGCCACTGCAGAGGGCAGGGATCCTTCCTCAACACCCAGACAATAGCACGTACAGAAGGGGGGCTTGTGGAGGTGGGGGAGCATGAACTTGCTCAAAATACGACCCTCATGGACAATTTGTGTTTGGCAGTTATGAGATAGATTTTGAGTTAAACTGTGAAAGAATATGTGAAAATCACTCATGCCCCAAATATCTAATGCAGTGATGGTGAACCTATGACACACGTGTTAGAGGTGACATGCGAACTCATCTTTTTGGTTGATTTTTCTTTGTTAAATGGCATTTAAATATCCTATCTAATAATAGACAAACATGGTAATTAACCGTACCTCTGACAGGCTTCCCATTGGCTAGTCAGGGCGATATGCAAATTAACTGCCAACCAAGATGGCGGCTGGCAGCCAGGCAGCTGAAGCAAACAGAAGGCTTGCTTGCTCCAGTGATGGAGGAAGCCAAGGTTCCCCACCTGCCTTGCCGGCCTCTGAGCTGCACTCTAAGAAACAATGTTGCAATTATAGAAGCTAAACAAAACCCAGATACCTGCTTTCAGTCACCAGAGCTGGAGCGAGCAGGACCGAAACAATGTTGTAATTATAGAACCCAAACAAACCCTAGATTCCTGCTTTCAGTAGCCGAGGCCTCAAGCTGGAGCCAGCCTCAGAGCTAAAGCCGGCTCTCAGCTCCAGTGACAGCCATAGAAGGTAAATAAATCCCAGAATAAAAGAAAAAAAGGAGAGGTTGGGAGCTTCAGTCGCCCGCCAGCCTGAAACGGCCCTCAGCCCCTCACCCAGACTGGCAGGCACCCCAGTGGGGACCCCCAACCTGAAGGGGGTGTGACCAGCTGCAAACAGCCATCATCCCCTCATACAGGCTGGCCAGGCACCCCAGTGAGGACCCCCACTCTGAAGGGGATGCGACCAGCTGCAAACAGCCATCAGCCCCTCACTGAGGCTGTCCAGGCACCCAAGTGGGACCTGCACCCTGATCTGGGACACCCTTCAGGGCAAACCAGCCCGCCCTCACCCGTGCACCAGGTCTCTATCCTATATAGTAAAAGGGTAATATGTAAACTGACCCTAACAGCAGAAAGACTGGGAATGACTGGTCACTATGACACACACTGACCACCAGGGGGCAGACCCTCAATGCAGGAGCTGCCCTCTGGTGGTCAGGGCGCTCCCACATGGGGAGCTCTGCTCAGTCACAAGCCAGGCTGATGGCTGCCAGTACAGCGGTGGTGGTGGGAGCCTCTCCTGCCTCCTCATCAGTGCTAAGGATGTTTGACTGCAGCTTAGGTCTGCTCCCTGCTGACATGTGGGCATTCCCCAAGGTCTGCCAGGCTGCCAGAGGGATGTCTGATTGCCATCTTAGGCCCAATACCCTGGGAAGCAGGCCTAAGCCAGCAAGTGGTCACCCCCGAGTTGTCCCAGACTGCGAGAGGGCACAGGCCAGGCTGAGGGACCCTTACCCCCGAGTGCACAAATTTTTGTGCACTGGGCCTCTAGTATAAAATAAATATCAAAAATATAAGTCTTTGTTTTACTATGGTTGCAAATATCAAAAAATTTCTATATGTGACACAGCACCAGAGTTAAGTTAGGGTTTTTCAAAATGCTAACACGCCGAGCTCAAAAGGTTCGCCATTACTGATCTAAAGCCAGTTTTTGTAGAAATTTCTGTCTAGAGAGCACGAAGGTCATAGAACCAAGTTTTGCCGTCTGATCAGGTCACACTGTGACCAAAGGGAGATGTCACAGTGGGTTTGAAATGAGGGACACCCTGGGATAGAGAGAAGGTGAGTTCTGCTAAGAGAACAGAAGTGACCAGGGTGCCAGTCCAGGTGTCTCTGCTCTATAAAGGGAGGGATGACACCCAACTTGTAGAAAAAACATGTGCCATGTTTGTAAAGTTAGGAAGAAGGTCTCTCCCTGTTTTTATGGACAGTAGGCAGATGGGGAGGAGCCTCCACATGGGCCTGTGGCATGTGTGCTTCCTTTTCCTTTTAACTCAGGAAACAACTGGAGTTTAGTCAAATTCATTCAAATGGGCAGCGTCTAAGAGAAAGAAGAGTGGCTGGTTGATCTCACAGTCTGAGAGGATCCCAACCTGTGGTCAAGGTGTCTTTATGAGGACACAGGTTTGTGAAACAGGCAGTGAACCAGTCAGATGATGCAGGGTCACCAGGTCCACCTTGGAAAGGTCTCGGGAGCCAGTGGGAGGAATGGGAGCCTCACACCAGGACGAGGATGTGACTCACGAGTCAGGGGTGAAGTGAGCCCCTGAGCTTTGGGGACTGAGTTCTGTCCTTCTGCCTTTGACTCCCTGGTTGAGTCATGTAGAGAGTAAGTCAATGGTTTACATGCCCCTGTCATGTGGCCTGTTCCTCTCGTTGGGTTCAGGGGGGTAAGGAGCCCTGGATGGGGACCCAGCAGATGCTCTTTCTCCTGGTGACCTGGGAAACTGGATCAGGATGAAGCCGGGGCTCCTGCTCCCACTGATTTCTGTGTCCTTTCCTATTGCCCGGGAGGGTAGGCCTGGACAGAGATGTTAGCAGGACAATCTGCACAGTGGGGGAAGCAGAGCAGAGCAGGGCAGTGTGTCTGGAGTGAAGGAGGAGGCAGATAAGGGACATGGAAGGAGCAGATAGAGGCAGAATGTCCTTGGTGGGCAGTGGAGGTTATGAGTGACTTCAAAGACCCCAGGGACCAAGAGCCCACAGCTGCCCCAGGGCAGGAGCAGTGCAGCCTGGAAAACCTTCCCACAGTGGAACAGCCCCATAGTCACCAAGGGACTTGGCTCTTGAGGTGGCTTCAGGGACAGGTGGTCAGAGGGATGGACATGGTTCTCAGCACCTGTAGGAACAGGTGTGGCTAAAACCTTTTGGGACTCTGCATCCAGGTTCCAGTCTCTGTAGCAATTATGCATCATTCATTCATTCATTCATTCTGTCATTATTCACCATCATTCTTTCCCTCCTTCATGGGAGAGCAAGTGAGTGCTGGTCCCTGAGCTGGTAGCAGGTGTAGGGTGGAGAGTGAGAAGGCGAAGTCCTTTCCTTCATAGCTAGTGGGAGTGATGCCAACACATCAGGAAACAAATAAGTGGTTTCAAGTCCATTGGAGGTAGGTGTGGATCAGTAACCTGAGGGGAAGGCCTGGGCATTCCCTGCAGTGACTCTGAATGTTATTGTAGGTAATTTGATTCTAGAGTAAAAATTAATTCTCCATTTGCTTAATCACCAGACCCAAAAATCTACCTTGAGCTGGGGACTGCTAAGAACAAGCACTGAACCAATGGCTGCTCTCAGGATCCACAGACACCTAAGACCCTCGTGGTGGAGGAGAGGATGGGGTTGTGGCTGTGCAAGGACCTTGCTGTGTCTGTGCAAGGACCTTGCTGTGTCTGTGTGAGCCTGATTCAGTGACTGTATCACACTGTGCCTCCGTTTCCCCTGAATAAAAACAGAAGAAATGGTAAATGGACTCTGGATTACCATGTTGTCTGTGAATTGACCTTAAAACATCCCTGAATACTTGACCTCAAGCCCAGTATAGAGGAGACACTGACTTAAATGGCCACTACCATTATTTGCCTCCATGAGGAGAATTCCTGGCCTGACCCCTGCTGGACAAGGAGCTGTCAGGAGCATCTTCTCTCTGTTCCTTCCTGGAGAACTGACCTCCCTCTGGAGTCTCCTAAGTCCCTCAGAAGAGTCAGCTAATGATACGGGGTATTTTGTTCATCTGTGCTCTCCTGACACAGCCTTAGCTGAAGGACTAGGCGCTGTCCCTGTCCTGATGTGATCTTGCGTTTGAGCCCTGGCTGGTGAGCAGTAGAGCCACTGCTCCCACCCAGCCCTTCCAGGAGGGCTCCCCAGGTTCCCTGGAGTCAGGAGCCCTGGGACAGGGGTCTGGGAGGAGTTCCCAGGCTGAGCTTCTCTGTGAGGATTTCAGGGTCCCCTCAGGACAGGACCCAACCAAGCTCTGCAGTGTCTTTCTCAGTGTAATGGTCATATGGTGGGGCCCAAGGGCTGGACTGAGACTCTGCTGAGTCTCCCTCTGCTGAGTCACTCCCATCAGACTTTTCTCTGTGGAGAATGTCAGCAGGGCTGGGATCTGGGAAGGGAACTCTAATCTTATGAAGTTTGTTTACACTATGTGTGTCCTGCACTAAATGTTCATACCCATCCTGGTACATGATGCAGAGGGGGATCGAGGCAGAGTCCAGGGCTGTCAGTCCTGTGTGTGAAGTAGAGTTCACCCACCCAAACCCAGAGGTCAGAGAGCAATCACTCACGGTATACATGGAGCTGTCCAGTTACTGGTCTGCTCTGAAAATTTTTGTCTATGGCTAGTAGGATATAGTATCCTGTGTCCTTCCGGGTGACGTTCTGAAACAGCAGGGATCCATTGGGATATATTTTTTCTCGATCACTGTATGCAGGTCCGTAGGTAATTTTTTGAGTGTCTATTACATATGATACAATTTTATGGTTGCTGTCCACTATTTCTCCTTTGTACCAAGGCATAGCCTCCAAGATTCCCAGGCAGGTTGTGGACACGGAGAAGCACATCCTTTCCTTCGGCAGCATTGGGCGGCACTGATTCAATAGTGAGCTGGGCAGTGGTGGGCAGGCTCCAGAAGGTTAAGAGTGAGGCTAGGAGGGAAGAGAGAAATTGATCAAGATTTGGAGCTATGTATTGGGAAGGAGAGATGATGCTTTGAGTCTTCAGCTGGTCTCTTCATCTTTCAGCTTTGGTGTGTGTGTGTGTGTGTGTGTGTGTGTGTGTGTGTGTGTGTGTCCTGTGGTCAAGGTCAGCAGCATGGCCAGTTATACTTCAGCACCTCTGCTCTTATTTCCTCTCTTTTGAATACTGTTACCCAGGTGTCTGCCCTCAGACCCCTGCTGACACTCAAGGGTGTCCTTAGGAGATACCTTTGCTAATCATCTGCTCTAAAGACCTGTGTCTTCACTTTCTGACCTGTCTCTGCTCTGTTTCCTGCATGGCACTGGGGGGTACCTGACATCACATCTAGATCTTTTCTTGTCTGCCTCCTCTCCATAGGACATGAGCTTCATGGCGGCAGGGACTTGTCTGATCTTGTTGCACCCCAGTGCCTCCAACAGGCTGTAAGTACCTGTGGTGAATGAGTGAGTGTTGCAGGGTCCTGGGCCTCCTCCTTTTCTGAGCTTGGTAGTAAGGACAATGTTTAATGCCCCTGGTTAAATTTCCTATCTCCTCACATAAATTGTTATTATCAAAAGTTTTCAACCCTAACCAGTTTTGCTCAGTGAATAGAGCATCGACTTATGGACTGAAGGTCTCAGTTTCAATTCCGGTCAAGGGCACATGTCAGGGCTGTGGGCTCAATCCCCAGTGGGGAGCGAGCAGGAGGCAGTCAATCAGTGATTCTCTCTCATCATTGATGTTTCTCTCTCTCTCTCTCTCTCTCTCTCTCTCTCTCTCTCTCTCTCTCTCTCTCTTTCTCTCCTGTCCCTTCCTCTCTGAAATCAATACAAATATATTTTTTAAAAAGTTTTCAGCATTCAATTCTCAGTGATGAGTAACTTGGAAAATGGCAGCCATTGAGGTTTTCCTGCCCCTCATGGTTTCCTCATCATTTTCCTGTTGCCGGGTCCCCTCCCCCATCCTACTCTGCTCCCCTGTCTTCTCCTCTCAAGTCCAAACAGAAGCCTGCCCCAACCCCTTGTTTTCTCTGAGAGCCTGTGCTCCCCAGGAGTCCCCAGCTAGCCTGTGCCTCTCCTCCTCCCATCCACCACCAGGTAGTTGTCCCCTCTTACCAGCCAGCAGGAGCCCCTGCCAGGGGACAAGTCCTCTGTGGGAAGGGGCTGAGAGGGACTCCATGGTGTCTGTTGCCTGCTCTGTCCCTCCTTCTGTGGGAAGAGCTTGGATTCCAGAAATGCTCACAAGCACTGCTGTCCTGATGGGTGGGATGTGCTGTTCCTCCTCCCTGTGCACTGAATCTCCTCTTGGGCCAAGATCACTTCCCTGGTCACATGGGCCAGGGGCGGGTTCTGTACCCAGCTTCCTCCCTGCCCTCCCCTTATTCCTACCTCCCCTTTTCTATCCTCTACAATTGCTTTCCCTGTAACTGCTGAGGCTTCTGCCTTCTTCTGCAGTGACTCCTCCCCATACACACACACACACACACACACACACACACACACACACACTCACACACCTTGCTTGTGTAGTAAGCAGTTAGGCTTGAGCAGAGTAGGACAATAGGCCAGTAGGGGAGGTCACCAGAGTGGAAAGCCCCAGGTACCTAGCCACGTGAAAAACTGGATTGGGACCTTGCCCCCTGGGTAACCTTTCCTCCCGGAGCACACCCTGGTTTTGCAGTTTAGGCCCTCTGACCTTTCATATCACTGGTCATGTGGTTCAGGCCCTCCCCTGACCTTTCCTCCCCTGGCATGTTGTTAGCCATGTGGGTTAGACGCCCTTAGAGGGGAAATGAACAAGGGGACCAAAGAATAGCCCTTCAGCATTAAGCCCCCAGGACAATGAGCTTCTTGACTGGCATCAAATACAACTAGGCCTCAGTTGTGTTTCAGCTCCAGGCCCAGGAAAGCAGCAAAACCATATGAGTGAGGACACAGATGACATCAGGATCTACTGCATTGACTAATGACCTTCGACCCTAAAGGACACACCTGGAAAGCTGATGAATATTTTATTGGGATCCTCTCCTGAAACCTCCAGATAACTGCCCTCAAGAAGTAGGACCTTCTTCCAAAGTAAGAAGAAACTTGGCTTCTGAGGCTCATGCCTTACCAAGAAAGGATCTTCTCCTATAGTTCCAAGAGGGAATTTTTGGTTTACAGATTGTTCCCAATGCTCCCCACCTGACAAATCCTAAATGAAGTCTATTTAGGGGAGTCACACTTTCATAACTTTATCCTAATTCACAATATAGGAGTTTAGACTTGCAAAAACATCATTTTGTAAGTATCTTAGATAATTACTAGTACAGAATCAGCATTTTAGAGCTTGAGGGTTAAAAATCCTCTTGTAGGAGCCACACTACATGAATAGGAATGATAGGGAGGGACCTGCCCGACATGGGTTCCATGCCATTATTTCCTCCGACCCCCTTAGTTCCATGATAAAGTATGGAAAGTAATCCCTGCTTGACCTACCTAAGGTAAGTTAACGCTCAGGGATCCGTCTCCTGGTTCTTGACCTTGCACAAAGAAAAGAACCTATGGGGCCTTGAAAGTTAAATCCCTTTGGCCCTGGAAACTAGAGACATTTTATTTCAACAGTGTAGTTTAAGTACTTGAATGTCACAATATATGACCAAGATTGGAGAAAATGTTTCTTCTCCCAACTTTTATAGGGTGTGATTCTTAAATACTTTTATAATGTCCAAGGTATATACATGGATATGTATTGTAACAATTATGGGTGTGTATTTTTTGCAAAGATTATAGTTTCTGTATCTTGAGAAGGGAAATATTTTCATAAATTGTTTTTATTTTATAGGTACTAATAAAGTGAAAGAAAGCCCCCCTCCACCTCCCCGCCTCCACAAAAAAAAGAAGTAGGATGCATTGCAGCTCTTCCTCTCTGGAGCACATCAGTGCCTTTCCCTACCCCTTTCTTTCCTCAAGGCACTTATCTTTGTTTTCTTTCTCCTAAGCTCCAAGGGTCCTTCTTTTGCTACTGTAACAGGTTTCCTGAGCCCATTTCTTCTACAGCTCACTTCTACCTCTGTGACTTTCTAAATACACTCTCTCTTATAATTTGAGTTCTTGACTCTGAATTCTTCACTTAGCTGAACTCAAGTACCGAGGTTGCTGAACTGAGGGCCTAACTCTGCAGGTTAACACCTGGTGCCATTTGGGTGGACAAGCAGAAGCTTGGGGTGTATGTATCCAGGGCGTCTCCCAGATCTCTGTGTGGAGTGCACAGTAGCCTCCCAACACCTTCTCTCATCCCCATTTGGCTCTTACCTTCAGAGCAGAAACCTGGGGTGACATCAGGAATTCTGGTCATAGGGATGCCACCCCATTGTGTATGGTATCATCTATGGAACTTTGTAAAGATTTCAATGCCCAGGTGACACCTTAGAAATGCTGTTTTGGCAGCTGCTCAGCCAGGTGGATGCCCAGCCAGAATGAGACCCTGTGATGTGAAGATGGGGAAGCCCCTCCCTCTCTCCTGTGCACAGGGAGGGTCTGCAGATTTTGACTCAGGAGATGTTTGGTGGACCCGGCAGTCTCCATCTAACAAGCTGTCAGGATATGCTGATCATATTGGCCTGCAGAGCACTTTCAATGGCAAGGTTGATGGGGGACACTTCTCCCTAAAAGGACAACCTACCCACTTAACCCCACCCTTGGCCTGTGCTGTGTCCTGGCCATTGGTCTGTCAGCACCACACAGAGAGCCCCAGGGATCCGCAAACCCAGGGGATTATTTATTTGTGTGACACAGAAATCCAGCTGGGCACCACACCTTCCCCATGTTCTCAAACTGCTGGGAAGGTTGGATTTCCTCCCAGCAGGAAGGTCATAGAGGTGACTCTGGGGTGAGAAGGAGTCGTTTGAGTGATGACTGGTGAGGGGTCCACCTTCTGTCTTTGGGTGTCACCAGCCTGTTTTAGGCTTCCAGGGACAGAGTCCCAGGACCAGGAGTGTTGGTAGGACCTTCAATGTGTGTGTGTGTGTGTGTGTGTCGGGGGGGTGTCTGCGTGTCCTGGGAGGATGGGACTGTGGTGAGAAGAGGGGACTGTGGTGGGAGGTCATGTGGTTGTGAGCTCCCTGGCTCTTGAGGGCCATGATTTTAGGGAAATCTTCCCTCTCCTTGTCTGTTGGCTAAGCCGGTCCATGTGCTCCCTGACCCTTGGGGCAGCCTCTGTCCTCTGCCTGAGGAACTTGCATGTGGTCACCCTGCCTTCCCCATGGTGGTACAAGGCAGGGAGTGGGGAGCTGCACAAGGTCCCCACTCTCACTGAGAGCAGGTGCTCCTAGTCTCTTAGAAGGAGACTGTGGGACAAAGTGGACACATGGGAGGGGCCCAGAAGGGTCTGTGATATGGAAATCAGGCTCCTTTCCCATCTCCTTCATTAAAGCCAGTTTCCTATGTTAATTTCCTGTTGTCTGTGTGTCCCAGTGTCGCCCCTGGAGGCATAAGGGGACCGGTGGTTGCATCAGGGATGCTGACTCTGAGCCCTGGGCAGGGGTGGGCTCAGACCTCCAGGCTGAGTGGCCAGTCACTGTGGGTCCCCAGGCTGCCCAACTTCACCCAGGACAGGGTGAGCACAGGGAGAGGGTGGTGGTTGTCCAGAGGACTCCGGATCCAGTGTCAGGAGAACTACCCACCCAGGAGGAGCTCCCTGTCCCTGAGGTTTCAAGGAAGGGCCTGGTGAGGGCTCCTGTGGGGCTTCCAGGAGAGGGTGCTGCCCTGGGGCTCTGATTCCCAGGATGCCCTGTGTGTCCCCATCACAGCACTGGGCACTGCATCCAGCACTGTGCCCCTGACTGTCATCTGCTCTAGGCCTCCCCATTGGGCCCAGGATCTGGAGCAGGTCCACGTGAAGACTCAGCAGAGGACCCTGAGGGTCCCTCTCTTAGGGATCGGAGGCCCCCCTGGGACCCTCAGCCCCTCTGAGGTGGAAGCACCCCAGATCCTGGGTTCTCCTGACCCATCCTGCATGGGAAGTTCCCCCAGACACCATGGGCTGGTGAGATGTTTTCAGAGACACAGCCAGGTGACCCCACAGATCAGGGCCTTTGGGAACAGGGATTTTCCCCCTGACTTCCTTTGAGGTGAAGGTGGGCTTTTTCCTTCTGTGGTAGTAACTCCACCTGGGTCCAGAGTCCAGAGTTTGTGCCAGGTCAGGTGTCACTGAGAAGAGGAAGGACCCAGGCTGTCACCAAGACCCACCCTGGGGAGATGAGATGTTACTCACAAGGTAGGGGCGGGGAGGGCTGTGATTTTGGAGGAATGAATGGGGGTCTGATCCCTCCCTGTTAGGAGACCCCTGCTCTCCATTTTTTGGACAAACAAGGGCACTTGCTGGCTTCCTCCCATGCTGACACCAGGCCCCGGTCTCCAGGGAATATGCTCTGACCACAGATGTCACAGGTGGTAGGATTAGAGGGCAGGTGCCAGGCTTTAATTGTGTGGGTTCCATCATTTACTTAATGGTGTCTGTGAAGCAATGTGAGGGTGCAGACAGGCAGAGCTGGGTATCGTTCTGGCTTCTGTCTCATCCTCACTGAGATTGTCGCTGGAATGAGGCTTCTGTTCAGATTCCCTGCCTGGGCACAAGGACTGACCTTCCCATCTGTCATTAGGGGTTATCTTAGATGCCAGCACCCTGGCTCCACCTCCCGCTCTCACTGCAGGTTCCCTCATCCTCAGACTCCTGATTCCCTCCTTGTTCAGCATGGCCTCTCTGGCACAAGGTCCAGGCACTCAAAGTGATAAGTGACCAAACCATATGCCTCAGTAACCCTCCGGACGTTGGAGGCAGGTGCTGGGATCAGGGCCGCCTCATGGGAAAGGGCCTCCAGGTCTGAGTAACCACCACCTGTGGGGACTGGCAGGTCCTATCATGGTGGGTGGGATGTGGTCTGAGGGTGCACCCGGGAGGAACCAGGAGCTGCCCTGAGAGCTGAGAGCCCTGTGGGTGCTTCCATGCAGTGATTCGGTTTCCAGAGCTTCCCGCTGTCTGTGAATTGGCCCAAAGGCCCTGATTGAACCATAAAGAGGGGCTGGACTGTTCCAGCCTCAGGCCAGACCCACCAATCAGTGCCAGTGGATGCAGGGACATCAGGGCTCAAGGAAAGCACACAGGGCACACACCTTTGTCTTAAGGGCCAGGGGAGTTTAGGAGTTAGCTGGTCCTTCTGCTGGTGGGAGGTGGTGGGATCTGGGTGAGTGCCCAGAAACCTACTCTGCTTTTGCTTTTCATATTTAAAGGGATAAAGGGTAATAATTCCTACTGACAAACAAAATAAGTGCAGTGGCATGGATACATGGACCAGATTTCAGAGGGGAATAAGAGGGGGCAACAGGAAGAGATTAACCAAGAAACATATATGCATAGCCCATGGACAGAGGCAATAATGGCGTGAAGGCCTGTGGTGGGTTGGGGGCTGATTGGGAGGGGGGAGGGTGCAGAATGGGGGACATCAGTACTACTGTCAACAATAAAAAATATTTTAAAAATTGTAGCTAGCTTCTTGATAGAAGGAACTCTTAAATCATTGTACGAGAAGCAAGATGGCGGCGATATAGGCAGATGTGTCCCAGGTCTTGTCCTGGAGCAAACGGAGTAAGCAGCTGAAACTAATAACACCCACCCGAATTGGCGAATTTACTCAGCTGGTGAGATGGTTTGCAGCCGGGAAGGGCAGAGCTCCCCTGGAAAGGTTAAAAACCAGGGATCTGGGCAGGAAAGTTTGCCAGACCTGAGCCCAGAGGGTCGGAGGGAGACCACATGGCAGACAGCCGCGTCTCTTGGGACAGACACAGCCCCTGACTGGGGAAAGGAGTTCCGCGGGTTTGCGGGCGCCGGGAGATTTGAGATTTGGATTTTGTGATTGCGGAAAACTGAGACTAAAGGGGGCATCCGGAGGAACTGACCAGACCATGCAGTGCCCATAAGAGAGGAGCGTTTCCCAGATCATGCAGTGCTGGTAAGAGAGGAGCGTTTCCCAGACCGGTAAGAGAGGAGTGTTTCCGCGGCCGGCCGGCGTTTGTTTGCTTATTTGTTTTCACTGAACCCTGCTCATAGGACAGTTCGGATACAGACACTCACCTGTGCTGAAGAGAGGGCGAAGGTGCAGACGAGTGGAATCTGGGGAGAGGCTGAGGAGAGAGGGGGAACCGGGGAGGTGGCAGCGAATTGAGTGCTGAGACACCCCTGGGCCCAGGACTGGGGCAGCCATTCTCTCCAGAGGGTGGAATTCCTCCCCCCAGCCCCCCAGGCAAGGAGCACAGCCACACCCAGATTCCACCCTGTATGAGATAAAGGATTAAAATAAGCTGATTAGTCCCTGGGAGTTACCAAGGTCTGGCCTATTGAGGGACTTTCAGTCCCACCAACAACACAGAGCAGGGTAAGGATTAAAAAAGGATAGAGAAGCTGTATAGCCTCAGAGGCCAACCCAAAAACACTGCCACCCAGAGGCTGAGCCACAAACTGACTCTTAGGTGAATACAAATTAAGGCAGACTGGATCACAAATACGGCCTGCTTTAAAATCAGGACTGTGATTTACAACACGGAGGAACAGTGTAACACAGGGAAATTCAACACTCTCCTAAATACCTGGCAGGACTAAGGTGAACCAGGCTGAAGAGTAGAAGAACCGAAAGACCATCACTACTACAAATTTTTTCTTTTTTTTTTCTTTTTTCGCCTTTTTACTAAGAAACCAATTTTTTTTTCTTCTTTTTCCATCACCTGATTTTACCCTTTCAATTACTACATTTTCATTTTTAACCAGTATTATTACTGCTACCATTTTACCATTTTTTAAAGTGCCATTTTATTTTCTCTTTATTTTCTTTTGGGATTAGTGTTCTCCATTCTATTTTCATCGTTCCTTTAGCATTAATTTTCCCTATCTCAATTTCACCTCTTTGCTAAAACCCTCTTCCTCACTTTTCCCCTTTTGGTGTCCTGTTTCTCTTACCCTATTCCTGCTTTAGATTTCCCCAATTCCGTCCTTTTACCCCCT